>NW_015170053.1:1963-5399 GCF_001447785.1 Gekko japonicus | reverse complement strand
CCTGTTAGGCAGTGGCAGAGTACAAAGTCACCCTTAAGCAGGGACGCTCAAAGGCTCACCGGTTCAGCTCACAATCTGCTTGCTTGTTGGAGCAGGGAGCTGATTTATTGACAGGCAGTCCAGCCGTCCGGGAGCATCATATCCAAACAGCACAGTGCAATTGGCAGTATTTCGCAATTGCACTGTGCTGTCTGGATATGATGGGATTTTAAGCGTATGTTTTTTGTGCATGTACCAGTTTATTTTTATGGGAGGTGCAGAACCATCCACATACGATTTGTCTGGAGAAGCATCCATTTCACCTTCTGCGCAAATGGAAAAGCAGCTTGACTGGGAGAAGAACACGCAGCCAAACCAACACAGGTAACAGGTAACTGTTCAGCACCTACTCTGACGGACAGCACAGAGGTGAACAAATCCGAGGAACACGCTATATTCCCCTGCTTAATCTCTTCATCCTTAAGCCCAGGAAGGGAGAATTTCACTTGAGAGCATCCAGGGAACCCACTCCTAAAATGGCAGAACTCGATGACTTCCATGAGCCATCGTGGACTTTGACTGGAGCTAGGTGGGTCACTCTCTAATGTCTCCTGACCCCATTATGACCCCGGGAAGTATCTGAGTGGAGACGTTTCCTGTCCCAGAAGAGGGAGACAGAACGTTCTGATCCTCTCCAGAGGAAATGTCTCTCTTACATCCTAGGGGCCTGCAACTGAAATCAAACCTCTGGGTGCAGTGGAGACGTTTCCCACGCACAATTTCTCTGCTGCATCCCATGGGCTATTGCAAGCGATGGAAAGCGAGCCCCCTTCGATGGAGTGGGGATGTTTCTGTGGGGTGGGTGGAGGAGATCCAAAGTCAACTTTTTAATTCTGCTTTTCCTCTCTGGAGCTCAGAGCTTTGGGCATACATCTCCCTCCTCTAAACTTCACATCTCACATCTCCATCCCCTGCCTAAATTGGCCCTGAAGCAGAGCCTGACGGAGCTTGAGAACCTGATTCCAGTGTCAGGGGGCTCAACCCTGGAAACGTTGCAACTTGGGGCAGCCCCTCCCCCCCGAAGGATCTCCTCTTCACCCTTCTTTCTCTTCCTGTATTCCCCAACATGTCCCCCCCACCAGGAAGATGGGTACCAGGATGATGGAGAACAGCTGACCGCCACAAAATGGCTGCCACAGAAGGAGGAGCCAGCCCCAAAATGGCTACCGCAGCTCTCCTTCAGTTACATTGTGAAAGTTCTTCTGCTGTGCTGGCACAGCCAATCAACTTTCCAGTGACCCATCAGAAGCCTCGCTGGGCAAAAGCCCCAACTGACCAGATCACTTTCTAGAAACACCTCATTGGGGACCACTGGTTTAGGGAGCATTTTGCTTTTTCCCCAGTACAGTCCTGCAGTTTCCTTCTCACCTTTGTGCTCTGCCTTCCTTCGTGAAACTCATTTGGGATACCCTTATCCTCACAACAACCCTGTAAGGTAGACTGGGATGACAGAGAGTGAGTGGCTCCAGCTTCATGACTAAAGTGGCATTTGAACCTAGGTCTCCCCAAGTTAATCTCAGAAAAAAGCCCCTGAGCTCTTCTAATTCTTGCATCACTTAGTTAAATATCAAGAAGCCTCCTTCCAGGAGGTGGGGGGGGGAGTCTAGAAACAGGGGAAGAAACAGCTGGGACTCAGGAGGAAGGGGTGGCAACAACGAAGAAGATATTGGATTTATATCCTGCCCTTCACTACCCAAAGGAGTCTCAGATCGGCTTGCAATCTCCTTTCCCTCCCCCTCTCCACAACAGACACCCTGTGAGGTAGGTGGGGCTGAGAGAGCTCTCTCGAGAACTGCCCTTGAGAGAACAGCTCTGAAAGAACTTATGACTGACCCATGTGGAGGAGCGGGGAATCGAACCCAGTTCTCCCAGATTACAGTCCACGCTTCCCCGAAACTGTGGAGTCTTGTGAGCAAAAATTCTACTTTGTGAGCTATTGGCATTAAAGTTGCGAGCGAGCGATTTGGCTACTGCATAAATTCGTTTGCTCTGGAGCCCACCCTTCTGAGCTAAGACAAAAATGTAGGAGCGGGAGGCTAAAAAACTGTGAGCTAGCTCACACTAACTCAGCTTAGAGGGAACACTGGTGGCAGGATATGTCCTGTGGCCACCACTGGAGAGACACTTGGGCAGAGCTCTCAGGAAGGGGTCCCAGTCCCCTCTCCCACTTTCTGTAAAGGTAAAGGTAAAGGTTTCCCTTGCTCGAAAGCCAGTCGGATCCGACTCTAGGGTTGCGGTGCTCATCTCCATTTCAAAGCCGAAGAGCCAGCGCTGTCCGAAGACGTTTCCGTGGTCATGTGGCCAGCATGACTAAACACCAAGGCGCACGGAACGCTGTTACCTTCCCACCGAGGTGGTACCTATTTATCTACTTGCAATTTCTTGCTTTCGAACTGCTAGGTTGGCAGGAGCTGGAACTAGAGATGGAAGCTCACTCCATCATGCAGCACCCGGGTCTTGAACTGCTGAACTACTGACCTTCGAGGCCCTATCACTAAGTTCGTGTAAAATCTTGATTGAACGAAAGGCTTGATAAATGATGAAAGGCAAGGAACCTACCATGTCTTCACTTATCATTCAGTTTTATCCTGTTTTGTGGTGTGCCGTTTACAGCTGCCTACATAAACCTTTTTCATCGGTAAAACTTGTGCTGCACTGCTGATTGCTATCTTTACCCACCAGGGTGATCAGCAACACAGATCAGCAACACAGGCACATCTTTGATGTACTTCTGAGTGGATCACGCTACAGCCTCCCCCCATCCCTCCAGCATCCATCTTGTTTCCCCAGCCGCTACGGGTGACACACCAGGCCGCAGGTGGCAGCTGCTGCCCCCTGGCTGTGGGTCTTTGGAGCCTGCTGGGAGAAAAGAAATAGCCGGACGCTGACCTTCGACACTGTTGCTGAGCTGAGCATCCAGGGATGCCCGTTCTGTATTTGCCTCCCACACCTCTGCCTAAGGTTGCCAAGTCTTCTTCTCCGTGGAGTACAATGCCACAGAGTCCACCCTCCAAAGCAGCCATTTTCTCCAGGGATCTCTGTAGTCTGGAGGTGAGCTATAATTCCAGGGGATCCCCAGCTCCCACCTGGAGGCTGGCACCCCTAACCTCTTCCAGAGAAGGCAAATACCACTGGCCATTTTAAAATTGGTTCCCATCTGTTGGGATTCTTTGATTCAGGGCCGATGGTCGTATTGCAAACACAAGAGCCACGCTTAGTGAAAGAAAAATATCTTTACTATAAAAACAAAATAAAACATGGGTATGGTACTTTGGATAAAAGAAATAAAATGAAAAGGTTACATACTTGCAGTTACTCTCAGTAATATATGCTAATAGCTACATCTTTCTATCTGTCTTGGCTTCTAGAAGAGAACTACCTCTTTGGTTCACACAAA
>NW_015170053.1:0-1750 GCF_001447785.1 Gekko japonicus | reverse complement strand
AATTCCAACCCCATCCTTTCCCCCCCAAACACAGTTTTTGTCCCAATACCCAGATGTTTCCCAATGCTGCAAAAAACGTTTTGAGGCTGGTTTTGCAATGTCTCTGGCTCCCAGCCCCCCACCCCCTGTTTTCCCACAGTTATTTTTATGGTTTTAAGATTCTATTGTTAAAATGTAAGATGTTGAGGAGGGGGCGACAGGGATAGAGAGTCCACCCTTGTTAATCTGTGATGTCACTTCCCCCTAGGGGATCTGTCAAGGATGGGCGAGTGGGCGTCAACATGGCAAATGGGGTTCAATGTGGCCAAGTGCAAGGTGATGCACATTGGAGCCAAAAATCCTAAATATAAATACACATTGATGGGGTCTGAACTGGCAGAGACTGAGCAAGAGAGAGATCTTGGAGTTGTAGTGGATAACTCACTGAAAATGTCGAGACAGTGTGTGACTGCAATAAAGAAGGCCAATGCTATGCTGGGGATTATTAGGAAGGGTATTGTAAACAGATCAGCCAATATCATAATGCCGCTATATAAATCAATGGTGCGACCTCATTTGGAATACTGTGTGCAGTTCTGGTCACCACACCTTAAAAAGGATATTATAGCTTTGGAAAAAGTGCAGAAAAGGGCAACTCGAATGATAAAAGGGTTGGAACACTTTCCCTATGAGGAAAGGTTAAGGCGCTTAGGGCTCTTTAGCTTGGAGAAAAGACGACTGAGGGGTGACATGATCGAGGTTTATAAGATTATGCATGGGAAAGAGCAGGTAGAGAAAGAGGTACTTTTCTCCCTTTCTCACAATACAAGAACTCGTGGGCACTCAATGAAATTGCTGAGCGGTCGAGTTAGAATGGATAAAAGGAAGCACTTCTTCACCCAAAGAGTGATTAACACATGGAATTCACTGCCACAGGAAGTGGTGGCAGCTACAAGCATGGACAGCTTCATGAGGGAACTGGATAAACATATGGAGCAGAGGTCCATCAGTGGCTATTAGCCACAAGGTATAGATAGGGGCTCTGGGGCAAGTGATGCTCTGTCTTCTTGGTACTTAGGGGGGCCAACAGTGGGAGGGCGTCTAATGTCCTGGCCCCACTGGTGGACCTCCTGATGGCACCTGGTATTTTTGGCCACTGTGTGACAGAGTGTTGGACTAGATGGGCCTTCAACCTGATCTAACATCGGCGTCTCTTATGTTCTTAAACAGTTAATTATTATAGCGATTTTTGCCCTCTCAAAGGGTGGGGGACAAAGTTCAGCAGTACTCAATTATAGGTGCTCCAGTTTGTTAAATAAAAACACTTTATGCCACATTCTAAATATAAATGGGAAGATATGGGAATGAGTTCTCCTGTTTTGTTAAGTTTGGCCAGGAGCCACACAGGAGGAGGAGGAGATTGGATTTATACCCCGCCCTTCATTACCTGAAGGAGTCTCAGAGCATCTTACAATCCCCTTCCCTTCCACCCAACAGACCCGACAATGGACACGTGGGGCTGAGAGAGCTCTTTTGAGAGAAATGCCCTTGAGAGAACAGCTCTGAAAGAACTTGTGACTGACTCGAGGTCACAGCAGCACCTGCATATGGAGAAGTGGGGAATCAAATCTGGTTTTCCCTGATTAGAGTCCATGTTCTTAACCACTACACCAAACAGCTAACTTTACTCACCTAGGCATATAGCATTTAAAACTTTACAGTGACAATCATTCAGCTCAGGAACTTGCAATGAAAATTCCATTTATAATTA
>NW_015170052.1:5411-5658 GCF_001447785.1 Gekko japonicus | reverse complement strand
CCCTTTTATCATTCGAGTTGCCCTTTCCATTGAACGTGCACATTTTGCCAGTCGTCAAAATGAAATTGGGCTCAGATTCAATTTACTGCCACCACGTTGAACATCGTTTGGGTTTTTGGCCTCAGGTATCAAAGCGCTCTGGTCTACTCCTCCCTTTACGGTCTCAGGACAGGCTTTTGAATGGTGAAATCCCAAAGCTTTAAGATTTTGAAAGATTAAGAACTCGGTTTAGTGTTCTCCTCTGCTT
>NW_015170052.1:0-5083 GCF_001447785.1 Gekko japonicus | reverse complement strand
GAGTGTGTGACTGGCCCAAGGTCACCCCAAGGCTTCGCAGCAAGCTCCCATGGCACAATGGGGATTTACAGCTGGGTCTCCTAGTCTGACCCTTTTAAAAAATATATAATAATAATCTACTTCCTTTGTACCCCGTCTTTCTCCCAAAAGGGGACCCAAGGTGGCTTACATCATTCTCCTCTCCTCCATTTCATCCTCACAACAAAACTGTAAGGTAGGCTATGCTGGCCCAAGGTCACCAAGCAAATTTCCATGTAGGGTTGCCAGGTCTGGGTTGGGAAATACCTGGAGACTTTGGGGGTGGATCTAGGAGAGGGAGGGGTTTGGGGAGGGGAGGGGCCTCAGCATGGTCCAAGGCCATAGAGTCCACCGAAGCAGCCATTTTCTCCAGGGGAGCTGATCCCTGTCAGCTGGAGATCAGTTGCAAAAGTAGGAGATCTCCAGGCCCCACCTGGAGGCTGGCAACCCAATTTCCACGACACGAGCAGGGGTTCCAACCTGGGCCCTCCAGATCTTAGTCTGATGCTCTGACCACTGCAGCAGTGAGCCCTGGCTCCCGAAAAAAGCCCCACCACAAAGTTGGCTAGTCTTCAAGGTGCTCCTGGACTCTTGCTCTTTTCTGCTGCTGCAGACTGCTTAACGCGGCTGCCCATCTTGATCTATCTAAAGGATGTCAAGGGAAATTGTCACAAGACGAGAGGCATTTGGATCGGCAGTTTTGCACTGTCGCGGTCTCGTCTCCATGAGGCCTGATCTGCATGTGCAGCAGAATGAATGGGGGAGGGGTGGGGTAATGACAGTGAATTTTGATTGAGCCGGCCTTTTAGCCAAATCTCTTATAATCCACAAAATTGCTTGCTAAACATGCATTTAAGCCTATTAACCACAAGACATGTTATTGGGAATCTCTGCTTAAAATTAACCGTCCGCTGTAGAAAACAGGATGTAGTTAGTGCAAAGGAGGGGAGGGGAGAGAGGGGAACACAGGGTAAGAAAGAAGCTTACCCAGGAGCTGTGGTGGCTCAAGTGGTTGAGACGCTGAACTGCAAGCTGTGGAAGGTCGGTAGTTCAGCAGTTCGAGACCCGAGTGTGCCACATGACGGAGTGAGCTCCCGTCTCTAGTACCAGCTCCTGCCAACCTAGCAGTTCGAAAGCAAGGCATTGCAAGTAGATAAATAGGTACCACTTTGGTGGGAAGGTAACAGTGTTCCGTGCACCTTGGTGTGTAGTCATGCTGGCCACATGACCACGGAAACGTCTTCGGACAGCGCTGGCTCTTCGGCTTTGAAACGGAGATGAGCACCGCAACCCTAGAGTGGGATTCGACTGGCTTTCGAGCAAGGGAACCTTTACCTTTACCTAAGAAAGAAGAAGTTACTTGTGATTGTGGTAAATGGGGTAAATATTGCCAAACTGTGTGTGTATGCTATACTGAGAGCCAGCCATATAAGGAATTTTATCAATTGGGGCTGGGGGCTTTAGAATAAGGGCAATGGGAGATGTAAACAGCAGTGGATTGTTAGGCGTGACAGTTTGTGACTCTGAGTAATCTAAGCCAATGGGTGAAAAGAGAGGGCGTTGCGAACCGGTCGATGGGGGGGTGGGTAAGGCTTGAATGATGTAACTGTGCAACTATAAAACAGCTTGTATGCAACCTTCTGGCGAACTCCTAGTCATCAGAGTTCCCTCTTTACTAGTAAAGAGTTTTCCTTTTAACCTTCGTCTTGACTTTGCCTCATTCATTTATACAATTTTGTTTCTAACAATGAGGTGACCAGGTCCTCGGGTCATAGAACGGATGGTGCCACGTCAGACTATGGGGGGGAACAGTTCCTGTGTCAGGAATTCCCTGCAAAGTGAAAGCCGGCACATTAAGCAGAGACAGAGGTGGAGTCGATCTCATGGCTGTGCTAGTTTTCTGCTTGCATGGCACTTTTCTAAAACACGAAGGAACGTTCCCAAGAAGAATACACCCCCTGCAGTCTGCAGTGGTGCAGTCCACCCCTTCATGTGCAAACCAGGTCCTATAGTTTGGGTTGCCAGCCTCCAGGTGGGGCCTGGAGATCTCCCTCTATTACAAGTGACCTCCAGACAATAGAGACCAGTTCCCCTGTAAAAAACCACCACCACAACATGGCTGCTTTGGAGGACGACCTCTATGGCGTTGTACATGGCTGAGGTCCCTCACCTCCCTAAGCCCCACTGGTATGACAATGTCATAGGGATCCCAAGTCCCCCGGGGGGTGGGGAAACCCCCGCCGCAGAGGCCCATTCCCCGGTGCCGCCGGATTGGGCCCTGGGGGGAACTCCACCCCACCGCATGACAACACTCTTGTACTTTGGGCAAAACTCTATGGTTGCTATAGAGTTTTGCCCAAAACACCAGAGTGCCGCAGCGCACCATTTCCAGTATGGTGACATCACTTCATTTGCCATAGCTGTTGGGGGCGGGGTTTCCCACCACCCGTCAGCTGGCCGGTGGCAGACTGGAGCCTGTGAAATCGGGGATCCCCCGTTCCCACCTGGAGGCTGGCAACCCTAGTGGGCACTAGGGTTACCAGACCCCTAGTGGAGGCGGGGGTCCCTCGACAGCAGGATGCGCCTACCCCAGTTGCTGATCAACCGGCTGGTGGGGAGACTTACCAGTAGAAAGAGGAAAGCCTAGGCTACGCTGCCAGCATTGCACAGGAAATGCTATCATCATGCCCGTGACTTCCAGGAGACACTCTGGTATTTGGGCGAGAACTCTACGGTAAAAGCCGGTTTTACCATAGAGCTTTTGCCCAAATACCAGAGCGCCGCCTGAAAGTCGCTGGTATCATGATGCCCCTTCCTGTGTGATGCCGGCAACATGGCCTGGGCCTTTCTCTTAGCAAGCCCTTCATCCACCGTCAGTTGCCAGGAAGGAGCACAGCCCCTACGGGTACCATGTTGGGGACTCCTGCTGCAGCACAGAGTCTTTCTGGATTTTATGACCCAGGAACTCAGTTGCAAATAAAGTTGTTTGGAAGATGCCAAGCGTTTGTTGTTGTTGTTGTTTTTAACACACACACTCACAGGCACATCACATTTTCTTCTTATTTACAGCCTCCTAGGTTTCTAATTCATAAGAACATAAGAGATGCCAATGCTGGATCAGGCCAAAGGCCCATCCAGCCCAACACTCTGTATCACACAGTGGCCAGAAATACCAGTGCCATCAGGAGGTCCACCAGTGGGGCCAGGACATTAGAAGCCCTCCCACTGTTGACCCCCCCAAGCACCAAGAAGACAGAGCATCACTTGCCCCAGAGCCCCTATCTATACCTTGTGGCTAATAGCCACTGAGGGACCTCTGCTCCATATGCTTATCTAATTTCCTCTTGCAGCCGTCCATGCTTGTAGCCGCCGCCACCTCCTGTGGCAGTGAATTCCATGTGTTAATCACTCTTTGGGTGAATAAGTACTTCCTTTTATCCGTTCTAACCCAACCCTGTGGGATGAAATTGATTTCATTTGTCCATGTCATTTAATGAAATGTGCCTGTACAACAGGCAGGCTCCCAAAGTCAGGGAGGCGAATTTTAAGTTTTTATCCAGCACAAATGATTGACAGAGGATGTGAAGTTTGCTTTGAACAATTCTGGTTCCCTTTCCTTCCGAAATACACCATCTGCTGTGGATCTCTCTTGCTGGCCTCGGGCCGTTCCCTCTCTCTCGACTCAGTTCCCTTCACAGGGCTGTTGTGATGCTCAAATGAAGGGCACCCCACACACGCTGCTCTGCGTTCCAGAGAGGAGAGTTCCCAGAGTCTTGTTCTCCAAGGCACCTGCCTTATTCCCATTTCTATCTGGAATTTTTGCAAGTTACCAACCACAAGGCTACTTTTAGATTTGAGAATGTGTGCTTGGCATTTTGCCACAGCTTCCAGTTTGCTTCCTTGGTGCCGTATAAAGACTGGAATGAGGCATGGCGGCCACCTTTGCTTTCCCTGAGGCCTAGTCAACAGAAATGGATGAGTCCTGGGGACACAACCTATCAGCATGCAGGGCCAACATGTGTAGAAGGAGAACAAGGGTGTGCGTGATGGCCTTACTTGCAAGTGAGCATTCTGGTGCTGACCTGTTCAGTGTGCATTCATCACCTGTGGGCAATGTGCTATGCACAGGCAAGCTGTCTGTTGTGTAAGCGCCAGTCCAATGGCTGAGAATGAATGTCCCCATAGTGCCTGCACTCACAGGTTTTGAAGGCATACTCGGGCCCAATCTGCATCTAGCATTTGCTCAGTTGTTTTTACCAAAACCACACTGGAACAGAAAAAAGGTGCAATTCAAAATCACATTCAACCACCCCGGGGGCCAACACCCTACTAATTGCAGAGTCACCCCCGAATGGCCATAAAACGGCCATAAATCTCTGCAGACGGCCACCATAAAACCAGAGATCAAACAAAGTGAAAGCGGCATGCAGTCTGGTAAAAGGTTCCCTTGCTCGAAGCCAGTCGAGTCCAACTCTAGGGTTGTGGTGCTCATCTCCGTTTCAAAGCCGAAGAGCCAGCGCTGTCCGAAGACGTTTCCGTGGTCATGTGGCCGGCATGACTAAACACCAAGGTGCACGGAACGCTGTTACCTTCCCACCGAAGTGGTACCTATTTATCTACTTGCAATGTCTTGCTTTCGAACTGCTAGGTTGGCAGGAGCTGGAACTAGAGACAGGAGCTCACTCCGTCATGCAGTGCACTCGGGTCTCGAACTGCTGAACTTCCGACCTTCCACAGCCTGCAGTTCAGCGTCTCAACCACTTGAGGCACCGCAGCCCCTATGCAGTCTGGACACTGCCATAAAATGGGACACTCAATCAAAGTGAAAGTGGCATGCAATGTAGACAGGAATTTCTGTTCCAGGGTGGGTTTGGTATAACAGCGGAGCAAAAGCTAGATGCAGACTGGGCCTCAGAGTAGAAGGAGCTGTGAAGTGTGGAGGAAAGTTGGCAATGCGTCTATTTTATCCAACCTCCATGGAGCTCAGCATGATCCACATGGAGGAAAATCCAATGTTACTGTCAAACGAAGAGAGGAGAAGAAGAAGAGATTGGTTTATACCCCG
>NW_015170051.1:5515-5839 GCF_001447785.1 Gekko japonicus | reverse complement strand
AAAACTGGGCATACTGTCTGATGAAGGCATCACACATATGACTGTTAGTGAGCCCGTGGAGGTTAATTTATGATGAGGCATCAGACACTGATGGTCTTCCAGTCTGGTTGATGGAAGTTGCAGATCCACAGGCTTGGAATGCAATGCACAGAATACTGTTCTGACGGATGATCCCTGGGATCTTCACCCTGTTTCTACTTGGAGTTGCAAATACTCACATGCACAGATCTCTGGACCGGGAGGCAAGGGTTGGAGGAAGAGACTTTTCTCCATTCCAGTCTAGTCGTACAAGAAGATTGTACAATAAAGATTGGGGGGGGGGGG
>NW_015170051.1:0-5469 GCF_001447785.1 Gekko japonicus | reverse complement strand
TTAAATCCGGGTCCCCCCCCCCCACAATTCTGCACTAAAATCGAGTTCAACCTTCCTTTTATTCCATTCCCCCCCCCCAACATCCTGCATTACATTATCTCCCTTCAGTGGTCAGTCCAGTTTCAGCCTGCTGTTGCCCCGGTTTATTTGGATGCTGTTTTGCCGGGGACTTCAACTGCCTCAACTCAAACACTGAGATAATTTGGAGTGGCAGGCAAATGCCGATAAAGTGACTGTTATGAAATTCATTGTTATGGGGAGGAGAGTCAGTAGTTTAGGTTTATCTTGCAGGAGCCAAATCTCAGCACTCAACTTGAATACATAAAGCAATCTTCTGCTAAAGTAGACCATTGCTGTAGTGATTGTTGTAGAGGACAGGAGTTTCAAGAGGATCCCTGCTGGTTAGGAGGGAGGAGTTGCAGACAGTAGGACTTAGTCAGCAGTCAGTGAAGGTAGGAGAATACAGTGTTTGTTTGGCAGTAAACGATTGTACTTTGGTATGTCCCTCATATGATAGAACCCTAATTTATTACAGTTGGTCTATTGAGGTCAATAACGACTATACGGACTGCAGTGATGGCTTGTGAGGATTAGAGTTTGTAGGTCCAATGTCCTTTGTTTGGTGTAACCAGTTTGGTGTAGTGGTTAGTTAAGTGTGCAAATTCCCCACTCCTCCACTTGCAGCTGCTGGATGACCTTGGGCAAGCCATAGTTCTGTCAGAGCTGTTCTCTCAAGGACAGTTCTCTCAGAGCTCTCACAGCCCCACCTACCTCACAGGGTGTCTGTTGTGGGGAGGGGAAGGGAAAGGAGTTTGTAAACCACCCTGAGACTCCGAGTGAAGGGCGGGGTATAAATCCAATCTCCTCCTCCTCCTCCTCCTCCTCCTCTCACGTATTGCACACATCACTACAACAGTTATAACCATGCATGTGTTTGGCAACTAATAGTAACCTCTTGCCTCATCTTGGCTGCAGTCAGACAGGCAGTTTGGCCTGATATAGTTGCATTACCCTGATGGGTTAAATGAGCCCGTTCACACATCCACATCTGGCAGCCGTTCCCCAGTCATACTCACCCCATCATATGATGAGTTGGATACAGAGTAAATAGTCACCAGAGACAATCAGGTGCTTCCACATCTCCACGCATTGATCCCGTATTGCCTGCTGAGATCTTGCCCAGACTATTGCGAGCTTGTCAGCTTTACTGGACTAGCTTTAGCCCACAAGAGACTTCTGGTTACTCATACTTCACAAATTGTGTGAGGCTTTACTGTCGATGGAATGTGCCCTGCACAGCCTGTGGGAAGGAGTCCCCCATCAGCCGTGGTGGTCTTTTGTGCTCCATCCCCTGTCGTGGTAAAACAAACACAAATAACCTCCTTTCTGGGTATGCTCAGGGCTATTTTTGGGCAGGAACGCACAGGAACGGAGTTCCGACTGGCTCCTGGGTTGGCCACGCCCAGCAAGAACTCATTAGCATAATAGGCCACACCTAACAGCAGACACTCATTAGGATTGGCTACATTAGGGGTGTGTGGCCTAACATGCAAAGGAGTTCCTGCTACAAAAAAAGCCCTGGTTTTGACAACAAACAAGGGAAACAGAATAAGAAGCAAAAGGTGGGTGTGGCTGGATGACCACACTTCTGGTAACATGTGGGGTGTGGCCTAATATGCTAATGAGCGGTGCTGTCAGGGTGTGGCCTAATATGCTAATGAGTTCCTGCTGGGCTTTTTCTACAAAAAAAGCCCTGGGTATGCTTGTTTACTAAAATTGTCAGGGTTACTTCTAGCACTTTTTTAGATCTTGTTTGCCTTTCTCTGAGGCAAAATGCTGAACACATGAAACTGTGCCTTATACTGAAACAGACCATGGGCCATCGTGGGCAGTATTGTCTGCTCAGACTGACAACAGCTCTCCAGAATCATAAGCAAAGGTCTTTCACGTTGCCCCACTGCCTGGTCCTTTTTACTGGAGATGCTGATGGGGAGCAAACTGCCTCTGAGGCACGGTCCCTTCCGTAAATGCAGGCCCATCCCAAAGTGTAAAGGTGGGAGGAAGAAAATTCTGGGAGCAAGACATTTTCCTGCCTGAATCCTGGCTCTAGAACTTTCCTAGTTCTGGCTCCATACAGGTGCAAAGCCCAACAGTGTGATGCAGAGATACCACAAAGTGGTCATAGGATGTGGTCAGCCTTTAGTTTTCTCAGGGCTCCATGTTTTACCTCAGATTTTTCCATACTGTACATTTTAAGTAAGAAAGACCTAAGCTTAAGAAACATTTCCCTCATGACAAGAGATATTAGTTCACAGGAGATTAATTATCAGTGCACCCCAGAAGTTCCCAATTTTTCCATGGAAATAATTGACAAAATCCTCAGGCTTTTTCAAACTCAGCATTTGGAGTAAGGGAAAACCTCATCTTGGGTAGTGTCACCCTCATGACAAAAGAGAGAGTAGTTCCTATGAGTTCCCCCCACCATGTACCCCAAAATGCACCCCCCCCGGCTGCCAAGTCCCCCCGGGGGGCGGATTTCCCCCCGCTTTGGAGGCCCGATTTCCGCCGCCGCGGAATTGGGCCCCAGGGGAAACCCCACCCCGGCGTGCACATCACCCGGAGGTGACGTGATGACGCCGGGCACGCTGGAGCGGGGCCACAGCCATCTGAGGGAAAAACTCTATGTTTCCCCCTCAGATGGCTGTGGCCCCGCCCCCAGCGTGCCCAGCGTCATCACATCATCTCTGGCTGATGTGCATGCGGTGCGCGTGCGTACTCGTGCTCAAGACGCCATCCAGGAGCCCCCTGCTGCGGAGCAAAACGGACTTGGGAACCCTAAGATTCAGGGATGGAGTCTGGGAAGGGCAGGGACCTCAGTGGGGTACAATGCCATACAGTCCACCCTCCAAAGCATCCATTTTCTCTAGGGAAATTGATCTCTGTAATCTGGAAATGAGCTCTAATCCCAGGAGGTTCCCAGGCCCACCTGGAAGCTGGCATCCCTGCCTAGAAACTATGCTGGGTTGGTACTTGGATGGCAGATGGCCAAGAAGACTGCGGAGGAAGGCAACGGCCAAGCACCTGTGTTTCTCATTTGCCTTGGAAGCCCTGTGCTTGGGTCTCCATAAATTGGTTGCAAATTGATGGCATGTACATACATGTATAGCTGTGAAGTGCCATGCAAGACAAATAAATGCACAAGCCCTGTCCAATGATTTAAAAAATCTCATTGAAACAATGACAGCTCCTAAAACTTTTTTAAAAAAAACATTAAAAGGTAGACAAAAAGATTGCCATAAAGTTTACCCACAGATCTTGTATGAGAAAAGCAGTACTCTTCCTTCAGATGTCATTACTACACAGATGTCATTACTATACTACATAGCTGAAAAGAAGTTCTAGTGACATATATGCATGTTCTCCGTATATGCCAAGCAATGAAGGACAGTAGCTATGTGGACTTTGTTTTCTTCCTTTGCAAAAGGCAGAAGAAGGTTTTACTTTATTGATAAGCCATAGATGCATTGACAGGAACACTGTTCAGAATGACGAAGTGATCATGCTCATAATAAGATATAGGGCATTCGTATGTCCCCCCCACTGTAATGACCAATTAGGGAACTTCGCGCACGCGGGTTAAGGATGAGCCTTCTAATGGTAGCATGCTGGCACAGACATGTATACAAGAAAGTTCTCAGGAGCTATAGACACAACAGTTCTCCACACTGGTTCTCCACCTGCTCAGTTTACAAGGTCACAGATAAGCGTTTCGGCAAGGCAATTACAGGAATAGGAAAATCATCCCCCCCCCCCCATGCCAGCATAGCTGACACCATGGAGGAGACCGAAAGAACTCCGGTGTGTATGAAGTTTGAATTCTACTTATCTAGAGCTCATATGAAACAAGAATGGGCCTATGAAAAACTTTACAGTTGCAACTACTTTTTGTTACACCCCACACTTCCTTTAAAAAAACAACAATGGGCAGGTGGGTAATATTCTTCCTAATGTAATTTTGTGATGTCATGATACACTGTTCTTTGTATTTGCAAATAATATCCTCCATGCTCCACTGGAATGTCCTGCCCATTTTTAAACTGGTTCCCATCAATACATCCCTTTGCTGTTATATTTTTCTCCTCTGTCTTAGAAACTGTCCTTTCTCTATACCCAGAAAGTTCCCCATATTGTCTGTGAAAGAACTGCCTGTTGGCACTTGGCCATCCAGTTTGCTAATACAGAGAAGGAAGAAGAGAATATAAGTTTTGGCAACTGTTCAGATGGCTGCCGTCTGTTAATATATGAGCATAACGATCAGGGCCTTTTGCACTCTTAAATGGGTGCATACGAAAATTCACAGTAGCTCCATTCAGCAGTAATGGGGCAGTTGTTAGGGTGGCTGGCATATCTTCAACAATAATAGTCAAAGGGATGACTACTGCTGAGAGTACACGATTCCAGGAACCCTTGCCACTCTGGGGGCCTTTGGAGCACGGCAAGTTGTGTGATGAGTTTTCACATAATGTCTGAGTTGAGTCTAGGTGGCTTGATGGCAAATCTTTTGGTGGTAAGTAAAATCCCACTTTTCTGGAATTGCCAATAGAGGCCAGGCTGTGGGAAAATAAAGATTTTTTTGTCCTCTTGCTTCTCCAGCCTGCAAGCAGCCTGGGGGGAAAGGCTTCTGTTTGAGGGCAGATTTTGTGTTTTCTTCATCAGCACTTTGTTTAGGCATTACTTTAAGTCCCCCCCCCCTTTGAAATGGAAACATTTAAAAATGTAAAACCATGGGTGGAATATGCCTTCTTAGAAGTGGCATTCCTCCTCTTTCACACAGGAGAGAGTGCCTTTTTTGGAATGAGAGATAGGTGCGCCCTCTACAACTAACTAAGGGGTTCCTTCTTTTGGCTATCTATGGCCCCAGCCAGACGTGCCGGAAAACGCACACGCGAGGGGGGGGGGAGCACGGCTATTTGCGCCGTCACATTCTGATGCGCTATTATGTGATCAGACGTGACGGCGGCTTCCCTGCAGCAAAGAGGACGACGGGGGCGGAAGCCGCGCGCCGGCACGATCACACCGGGAGGCATCCATAGGCGGCCCGTGGCAAAGCGTTTGCTAGTACATGCAATGTACTAGTTTTTTACTGTGTGGCTTCGGCGGCTTGCCACAGGGTTCCCACGGGAGTGCTACGCCTCCCAGATGTTCCTGTGTGATCGGCTTTTTTTGTAGCAGGAACTCCTTTGCATGTTAGGCCACACACCCCTAATGTAGCCAATCCTAATGAGTTTCTGCTGTTGGGTGTGGCCTATTATGCTAATGAGTTCCTGCTGGGTGTGGCCAACTCAGGAGCCAGCCGGAACTCCGTTCCTGTGCGTTCCTCCATGGGTGGAATATGCCTTCTTAGAAGTGGCATTCCTCCTCTTTCACACAGGAGGGAGTGCCTTTTTTGGAATGAGAGATAGGTGCGCC
>NW_015170050.1:4656-5736 GCF_001447785.1 Gekko japonicus | reverse complement strand
TTACAGGCTTTGGGCTGTTTGATCTCACATACAAGCAGTCTGGAAGAGGAGGGGGAGAATTTTAAAGCATCTTCAGAGACTGAACAGACTTTCAAACGCTACTACATAAGACTGAGACCTTCAAAGATCAAAGGCACAGGAGATTAACCATTTTGGGGAGACGTTTGCAGGGAAAACAGAAGAAATATAAACTGTATAACTAATTGGTAGCGATATATCTTGATTGTTTGCATGGTGAAACTGACTAATGAGAAGATTTACCTAAAGTGAACTCTCAAACTGCAAAAGAAAAACAACATCAACAACCCACATTTGTTCATATATTATTTCTTTCTTCCTTCTTTTCTCCGAATCTTTACTGATACTTGATAAATGACTAAGAATACAATCTGTAGTTACAAATATTGACTATCTTTATTGTCTTAACTGATTAGTGAAAGTTAGAAGTGAACTCCCAAACTGCAAAACAACAACAACAACAACACACATTTGGTCATATATTATTTCTTTCTTTCTTCTTTTCTCTGAACCTTTACTGATACTTGATAAATGACTGATTAAGAATATAATCTGTAGTTACAAATATTGACTATTTTTATTGTCTTAACTGGTTAGTGAAAGTTAGAAGTAATGGTTGGTTTATTTGAAGTAATATGTTTTGGATATTTGTAATGTTCTAACTGATGGTTGATAAAAAATTATAGGGTAGTTTTGACTCTTAAAGTGGGCCTTGTACGGAAAAAATAAAAGTAATGGGCTAATTACCTAGAGAAGGTGTAATGACCCTAAGTGTTGTGAGAGAAAAGAGGGATCTATATAGTGTGAGGTGAAAGTATATTGGCTTTGTTGAGAAATGGACTAATATTTCTGTTTGTGGACTGCTATCTGCTAATACATTATATGGATTTTGCACACACATGCCCTAGGCGCAGGGAAAGCCATTTGCAATCATCTGTTGTGAGAGGTCTTCACATAGAGGATGTTTGTTGCCTGCATTTCATGTTAATGAAGCTGTAGATACACAAAAGCCTGGCCTGAGGGAAAGGAGCACATTTCGCCATTGTTAGCAGGAATCGCAGT
>NW_015170050.1:0-4366 GCF_001447785.1 Gekko japonicus | reverse complement strand
TCTTGGACTGCAGCCAAAGAGATCCACACTAGCTGGCTGGTTCTAGCTGTGTGATTTAGCAAATACCCTAGGTACTAATTTCTTACCCTCCAATTCTTCATTGCAACAGACAAGACTTCAGGAAAGATAAGTATTAAACCGCAAACCTACCTACCTCTTAAGTAAAAAGGACTATTTTATGTACTTCTGTATTTCTAAAGGAACTTGATTGTATGTGTGTATGATTCTGTTTTCATGTGTATGTGATTTTGATACTCTTCAGTAAAGAACAAACTGATTGGAATTCACCAGTTTTGTCTCCATCACTGGGACACTGTGGGGTAGACAGAACCTCCGTAAACTTTGGCGGGAACCCTCATTAAATTTAGTCTGCCATCTGTTGTAGATAAAACAGATTGGCTAACAGCATTGTAAAGTTGAGAGCTGATGTTATGGAGAAAATGTAAATTACTATGTTTAGGTTTGCAAACAAAGGGGATTTTGAAAGCTAACAATACTAAAAATATGAAAGAATATCTTAAAGGGACTAGATTGATATTATATAAGAAATTTGAACTGTCTAACTGCTGTGAAATACCTGTTTTTTTCTTTTATATTTTTATTGTTATAAAATTGATTAATAATAGTAATAGCAGGATATAGAAAAATGAATTGTTTATTGGGAACAGAATTTTGCTTAATGACATCTGTTATGGACTATAGATTAACAAAGGGAAAAAGGGAATTATGTATCTAAAGATGTTATGAACGAGGCAATGGCTGGATACCTTTGAAGTGTATGGCTCTTTTTTTTGTTTTATATAACTCTTTAAAAAACTAATAAACCTTGCCCATCAACAATGAATGTTAAAAACAAAAACAAAGGGCAAGCAGGGGGGAAAAAGAGCTAAATGGAAAGCAGAGACAAGTGTTTGGGTCTGCAGGGCTTCAGGACTGCAAGGTGACTCAGGCACAAATGAAGAAATTGTAGCACATCACTTGATTCCTCAAGATGGCAATGTTCTTCTGCTATTTCACTACAATTTGCATCCCCCATCTCCAGTGATCCCATTGCCTTAAGTAAACCATGTCCTCTAAGTTTTGCTCTTCTGGCATTGACAGGAAAAGGCATAAAAGAAACCCCTTGGTCCCTGCATTTCCAGTAGGTTGTCCCCCAGACTTCTTTCAGCAGTGACATTACACAATGTTCCCTCTTAAGGACAGGCAGAGTATGACCTACTTCTCCTATTCTAATTTCATTTTCCAAACCTTACTTTCATGGCCTTCTTCCATTTCCTCCCTGCTCCTTAGCTCTGACCCTCCTGGTTTCCTTCTTAATACCAGGCAACAGACTCCATTGTTATACAGCACAGCAGTGCCTTCCCTTCCCTTTGCTTTGCTTTCTTTTCTACCCTTAAAGTAGTGAGATCCATGACTGCATGGCCAATATGTTTTCTGTAGAGTCCTGTATCCATGCATTTGGATGCCATTTGTGTAAGAGCTGTACCTTCCCAAGTACAGTTTAGACAGTAGTATGTCATCCCTGTTTGGTGAGCTCTCACTTGACTTGATTGTTAATCTGTTTTTTTTTCCCCCAGGAAATATTCTACCGTTTTAATTTGTGTTTATTCTCTGACTAGTTTTTAACTGTTTGATTTTGGCTTATATTTGAAAACATTTTGACCATTACAGAAAGAGGTAAAGATAATAAATAAATCAGTCAACAGAGGTTAGTGATGTTGGAAACATCAAGTGGTGTGTCTTGTGAACCTGTGTTGTTAAGAACACAAGAGCCTACTGGACTAGACCGCTGATCCATATAGGCTGATGCTCTCCACTGATATTGATGCCTGGGTCCAAGGCAAGATGTATAGGTGCTGGTTCTGGAGTCCACCTTTGACCTGGCGGGGTGGAGGTGTGGCATTGGAGGAGCAGTTGGGGCTGCACAATGTGGCATGTTGTTCCCCTCTATTCGAAGCACATCAACTCAAAATGGAGGAGATATGATGTGGACCTTCCTGTTCACCAGGGCTATGATATGACAAGATGCTATGTTCCTAATATACCAGTGGTTCTAGAACTACAACTGCCAGGGCTGAAGTAGCAGGGAATCGATAAATAATTACTGAGAAGGAAATGTATGTATTCATTGCACTATGTTAACCAATTAGTGGTACTTGCTGGAGGAGGCATATTTAATGGTACTTTGCAAGTATATTTGATGTAATGTGAAATGTTTACCAAAATCCATTAATAAGCTTCCAGAAAGAACGCTTGCAGCAGTTTGTAAATGTATGGCTCCATTACGATATCCTTCTTTAAAATAGTAAACTGTCAGGACTTAAGCAATCAATGGAGGATCCACAAATGTTGTACAACTAAATCATTGCATGTTCACTCATACTATTAATAGATGTCACCTAAAGTACATATAGTGGTACAAATGTTTAAAGAAAGAATCCTTGTATGTCTTGAGGAAATTAATCATTATCTCATTAACCACCGCTAAAGAGAAACATCCATGAATATTGTAATAATTCACAGGAAAACATCAAGATATTTAAGGAAACCACAGTCTTTTTATTTCTTGTGACGAAAAATATGTCAAAGTTACTTGTTCCCTGATAATAAATTGAACTTAAGAAGATTGTCTTGGTTTATCAGATCAATTGCCAGTGGGCATTATCAGCAATGACTGTCCTCAGCTTCAGAACTGTGGTATGAGAAACTGCAAAGATCTTGTACCTACGATCTCCACATTTCTTATGTGTGTGTTTTTCCCCAAAATGAAACTTGATGTGGACACTCACTATGGTTCAAAAAGTGTCTTTGGATATTATCTAATCAAAATCTGTACCTAAAATACCTTGGTCAGTAATATAGCAATACATATGAAAGTGCTGTAAAGATTCAGCCAACTTATGGCAACCCCAGCAAGGGGCTTTTAATCCAAGTGGGAGCAGAGGTGGTTCAGCATTGCCTTCCTCTTCAGAGTCTTCCTTGGTGGTCTCCCATCCAAGTACTGACCCTGCTTAGCTTCCCAAAGCTAACAAGATCAGGCTATACCATGTCACCTTCCCTAATACAGCTATAACTAATTCAGACTGGAAAGAAATGGTGTGTATTAAATACTTCAATAAATTAATATTTTATATTCTGTGAATAAAATAGTGGGGGAGGGAAATGCTTCAAGTGGCAGACTCCAACCCCCCCAAACCCAATTACAATCCTTCTTGGGGTTTGCCAACTTCTACTGCCCTTTCATCCCCAATTTCGCCCAGGTTGTCCTACACCCTAACTGAATTGCTGAGGACAAGGGGGAAGGGAGCATACTGCCTGAAACCAAGCAGCCAGTTGCTATGGTCCCCTGAATGCTAGCAGGCTTTTGATTAGCCGAAAACCTTGTTCATCTCTGAGTCCATCCTCCACCACCCAGATGAGACTAAGCAATTCATAGTCCAAGTAGATGATTCGCATGCGGCTATTGGGGTGGGTGTGATATTACAAATGGGAGAAGATGGAAACCTCCATCCACTCGCGTATGTGTCAAAGAAATTCTTGGCAGTGGAGAGGAATTGGGTGGTATGGGACAAAGAGGCTGCTGCTATAAAACTAGCATTAACAACCTGGCGACACTGGCTGGAGGGGGCTAGAGTACCTTTTGATGTTTGGACTGATCTTGAGGTGCTGCGAGACCCTCGGTGCCTAAATGCTAAGCAGTTGAGGTGGGCAGAGTTTTTCCTCTAAGTCTCGTTTCAATCTAAAATACCTCCCCGGAAAATCAAACTTCCTAGTTGATGCTCTGTTCCATCTACCCCAATATGCGAGTCAACAGAAGGAGGTGATCAACACTGTGTTCACACCCAGCTAGGAGGGGTGGTGAAAACCCACAGCCAGACAAGGGGAGTGCCCCCACAGATGACTGACTCTTGGGGGGAGAAAGTGAATGCCACTCTGACTGAGGCTGAAAAGAAGGACATTAAAAAGGAGGGGTCTTTGGTGGAAAGGGGGTGGTGGCTGCTGGTACCATCAAGACAGACTGTTCATTCCTAAGTCTCTAAGAGGAGAGGTCCTATCAAAGGGCATGATAACAAACTGGCTGGAAATTTCGGCTACCTAAATACTCTAAATCTCATCCAGAGGCAATTCTGGTGGCCCCGCATGGATAAGGATATATCCCAATACGTGGCTTCATGCCAGACCTGCCTAACGGCTAAATGGCAGGCTGGGAAAGTTCCAGGCCTGCTTCAGCCTTTAGACACCCCCGACCAGCCATGGTCCATCCTTTCTATGGACTTTATCACCAACCTAACCCTCCAGCAGGGGAAAGAAGTTATTTGGGTGGTAGTAGACATGTTAAGTGGTTAAGACACTAAACTGCAGGCTG
>NW_015170049.1:5571-5999 GCF_001447785.1 Gekko japonicus | reverse complement strand
GTTCTCCAGAACTTTGCACCAACATCAACGTGTGAACCAGTCTCCAGTTCTGAGTTGGCTACTAATAGCCAATGGGCACTCACTCTCCATTTCCTCTGTTTGGGAACAGATATTCAAAATACAGTGCAATCCTAAGAACACTTTCTTGGGAGTAAACTAGGGTTGCCACCTTCCCAGTTGGGGTTGGAGATCTCCCAGAATTACAGCTGATCCCCAGATTACATAGATTTATTTAGATTCATACCCCCACCCTTCCCACTGAGACAGGCTCAGGGAGGCTGATCAATTATTTATTCTTTATTTAAAACATTTCTTCCAATTCTCCTAGAGAAAATGGCTGCTTTGGACGAAGAAGAAGAAGAAGAAGAAGAAGAAGAAGAAGAAGAAGAAGAAGAAGAAGAAGAAGAAGAAGGAGAAGAAGGAGAAGA
>NW_015170049.1:0-5347 GCF_001447785.1 Gekko japonicus | reverse complement strand
GGAGTCTCAGAGCGGCTTACAAACTCCTTCCCCTCCCCCTCCCCACCACAGACACCCTGTGAAGTAGGTGGGGCTGAGAGAGCTCTTGACAGAAACTGCTCTTTTTCAAGAACAGCTCTGACAGAACTATGGCTTGCCCAAAGGTCATCCAGCCAGGTGCAAGTGGAGAAGTGGAGAATCAAACCCGGTTCTCCCAGATTAGAATCCGTGCACTTAACCACTACACCAAACTGGCCCTCTAACTGGAAGGTGGACATCTGGAAGGATCTCCAGCTGTTTCCAAACCCAGAGTCGACAACCCTTGAGTAAGCCCCACTGAATCCACTTGAATAGGATTCTGAGCAGACCTGCTTCATATTCCACTGATAATTCCTTGTCCTGTTATGATCGCTGTATGACTGCTGAGCTAGCAGAAAGGATAGATAGCTACAGGCATAGACAGCTGCAAGAGGGGACTGGATAAACATATGGAGCAGAGGTCCATGGGTGTCTATTAGCCACAAGGTATAGATGGAACACCCAGTCTGGGGCAGTGATGCTCTGTATTCTAGGTGCTTGGGGGGCAACAGTGGGAGGGCTTCGCTGGCTCTTCGGCTTTGAAATGGAGATGAGCACCGCAACCCTAGAGTCGGACTCGACTGGCTTTCGAGCAAGGGAACCTTTACCTTTACTTTATAGATGGAACACCCTGTCTGGGGCAATGTTGTTCTGTATTCTAGGTGCTTGGGGGGCAACAGTGGGAGGGCTTCTGGACCCACTGATGGACCTCCTGAAGGCACCGGGGTTTTGGCCACTGTGTGACACAGAGTGTTGGACTGCATGGGCCGTTGGCCTGCGCCAACATTGGCTTCTCTTATGCCCTCTTATATTCATAGTCTAGAAATCCGTTGCGATGCTGGGAGATCTCCAGGCCCATCCTGGAGGATGGTAACCCTACCCTAAATCCACATTCCCCCCAAACTCCTCCCTTCCCAGGCACCAGGCCAAAAAACTTGCTGGCTCTTCTCCCAGGTATGGCCCTTTCTGCCAAGCACAAAAGGTAGAGCCAGGTATTGTAAACCCCAAGCTCATAACAATCCACATGGTTGAAAGTTACCCTTGGAATTTACTGTTCAGAAACACAAGGACCATCTCCCAATAAATCTACCTGATTGGGCTGTGATTCTCTTTGATATCAAAGCCATGTCCCAAACGCTCTTAAATTATTCTGACGGGGAGGAGGTAAAGATCAGACTTCTTTCTGCATGAAGAGATAATCCTGGCACCAACCAACAACTCCAGATCTTTAAGCTTAGCTTTTAAATATCCCAGGAGAATGACTTTTGGGTCCAGCGTTAACTCATCATTTCCTTATTCAAATCCAGAGTCTCTCCCCAAGATTATACTTTTGAACCCATCCAGATAATGAGGAGGAGGAGGAGGAGATTGGATTTACACCCCACCCTTCACTCGGAGTCTCAGAGCAGTTTACAAACTCCTTTCCCTTCCCCTCCCCAGAACAGACACCCTGTGAGGTGGGTGGGGCAGAGAGAGCTCTTTCCAGAACTGCTCGCGAGAGAACAGCTCTGACGGAACTATGACTTGCCCAAGGTCATCCAGCAGCTGCAAGTGGAGGAGTGGGGAATCAAACCCGGTTCTCCCGGATTAGAGCCCGCACACTTAACCACTACACCAAACTGGCTCTCCCTACTTTCCTGGATACCTCCAGCAAGCACCTAAACCCAAATTTGTCTTTATTTATATGGTGCCCGCAGGGGTCGTTTCGTAGAAAAAGAGCTAGGGGAACTCATTAGCATAACTCATTAGCATATGCCACACCCCCTGACATCAGGGGCCCGGCGGTGGACCTGCAAGGCCGGTGGGAGTGCAAGGAAGCCCCGCCAAGGCCCTCCCTGGCCCCAGGCAGGGGTGGGGAGAGGCAGGGAGGAAGCAACTTACCCTCCCTCTTCTCCTGCCTCCTCCTGGCTGAATGAGGGCCAGAAGCGGGGCGGCCGGAAGCAGGGGGCGGGGCTTCGTCATGTGCCCCGCCCCCTGCACCTCACCCGGGGGAACTGCGATCCCCCACAATCCCCCCCGAAATGACCTCTGGGTGCCCGATCAGTGCTGGATATTGTAGACCTAGAGAAAGTATAGAAGAGGGGAACTGAGATGATTAAGGGACTGGAGCACCTTTTCTATGAGGAAAGGCTGAGGAGCCTGGGACTTTCCCATTTAGAAAAGAGATGACCGTGGAGAAGGCGAGCTTTTTCTTCTACTCTGAAGTTATTTACTTATTTACATGAGTTGGACTATAAGGAGGGCCGAGCGCTGAAGAATAGATTCTTTTGAACTATGGTGCTGGAGAAGTCTCTTGAGAGTCCCTTCGACTGCAAGAAGATCAAATCAGTCAATCCTAAAAGAAATCAACCCTGACTGTTCCCTGGAAGGCCAGATAACGAAACTGAAGCTCAAATACTTTGGCCCCCAAATGAGAAGGGAGCACTCACTGGAGAAGACCCTGATGCTGGGAAAGATTGAAGGCCAAAGAAGACGGGGACGGCAAAGGATGAGATGGTTAGACAGTGTCATCGATGCAACGAACATGAAATTGAGCCAACTTCAGAGGACGGCGGAAGACAGGAAGGCCTGGTGTGATCTGGTCCATGGGGTCACGAAGAGTCGGACTCGACTGTGCGACTGAACAACAACAAAAACCAGCATGGAGCAGAGGGTTGGTCTTAAGGCCCCTGCAAACCTTTGACTTCTGTGATTTTATGATTCTGTCATTTCACCCACTCTCATTTTGAACCTGTTTTAGGAGTTTCTGCGCTGAATTCCCACCCGCCACCCCCAAATGCAACAATATGTTTGGGAGCAGAGATGGGTGACTCAAGGTGAAGGATTATTTTCCGGCCAGTAAACGGTTTATCTTCCACAGAAGATCAGAGTTTTGGAACTGTATGCCTCCTTGTCGGAAAGACGAGCTATCGCTAAGATTGTGACACTTTCCTTCCAAGAAGTCAGGGGGCTTTCCAGAGGCTGGGTCACGCTGCACTGGAACTGAACACTGGAAGAAGAAGGCCCCCAGCCTGGCTTCTACGAAGATAGGAAGCGGCTTCTCTGCCTTCAGTGCTGTGTCATGTTCCTCTCTGGCTTCTAGGAAACTGATGTGTCCTTCTTCCGAAGGACATACGGAGCACCAGTTTGGAGCCAAGACAACGCTCTCCCGCAGTCATCCTTGGGTTTCATAATCAGCTCTGAATCAGACAAATGTCTCACCGAGGTTCTGCGTCGTCAGACTCTTCCTGCAAGAAGTCAAGAAGTTCAGAATATGTTAATGGTGCATTTGAACTGAGGGACTGTCTCCCTCTTCGGGGTGCCAACTCCGGCCTGAGAAATATCCCACTCCTTTCCCCACAAGCAGGGCTCAGGGCAGCTTCCAGCAGTTAAATATACAATATACAGTAAAGTCAACATTTTACAGTCTTAAAAGCAAATGTCACAGTTAAAAATTCCTGGAGATTTGGGAGATGGGGTGCTTGTGTGGGGGGGTGGAGTTGGGGAAAGATTTCCCCTAGAATCCACAGCATATAATAGAGTGTGCGCGCTGAACCTGCCATTTTCTCCACGAAAGCTGATTTCTGTAGTCTGGAGATCAGTTAAAATTTCAGGAGGACCCCAGGCCCCAACTGGAGGTTGGCAACCCTACAATCCATTAAAAAAGAAGACGGCTATAGAAAAGAGGACTGGTTGCTACTATTAGGAATAAATTAACTGGCTTGCTCCTATTTCAAATACTTGAAATGGAACTAGAAGATAATTTGAAGAAAGTAAAAAAGAAGTTAAGCTGTAAAAATCTGAAGAAAGTAAAAAAAAGAAGTTAAGCTGTATCAAGAGGCTAACACCTTTCAATATAATAGGATTACTCCTGAGCAGGGGTCATTTTGTAGAAAAAGAGGTGCAGGAGCTCATTAGCATAACTCATTAGCATAACTTATTTGCATATGCCACATCCCCTGACATCACCGGAAGTGTGTCAGAAGGCAACACCCACCGCTCAGGCTCCACTGGACTGCTTTGGATTGCTAGCTATTGGTGGGGGGGTCATGCAAATCTGCCCTAGCAGAGGAGGGAGAGCTTGTACCTGCATAAAACTTGGTCTTAAAGGTGCCACTGGACTATTTTGGATTGCTAGCTATTGGGGGGGGGTCGTGCAGATCTGCCCTCACAGAGGAGGGAGAGCTTGTACCTGAAGGTGGGCTGGGGGGGGGGCTCTGCAACTTACCTGGCTGCTTCTTATTCTGACTGAGGGCTGCTGGGAGCAGGGGGTGGGGCTTGTTGCATGTGCCCGCCCCCTGGGCTCCTTACTGCCAGAGCTCCGCTCCTGTGTTCTCCCGCAGGAAATGACCCCTGCTCCTAAGGAAGACTGGTGAAATGAGTTTATAACCGGGTGCTCATTGAGGATGATGGACTTTTCCATGAGGATGTTAGAAATTCCTTAGTAATATTGTAAAAGTTTCATTTGTAATTGGGGCTCCAACTGGTGGTTGGCAGCCCTACAATCTATCAGCCTCCAATGGAAAATGGTGCGGATGGTTAACATATATTTGACAGCTGAAACGAGGGATGTTCTCGTAACATCTCGTAACGTCCACATATTAAGAATTCCTGTCTGCTCTCTCCCAAACTGCCAATGCTATATTTTATTTTCCCCTGCTGTGTGCTGCTTTCGTTGCCAAATCTGGACTGGAGAATTCTTGATGATTTGGGGGTGGAGCCTGAGGAGGGCGGGGTTTGGGGAGGAAAGAGACCTTGGTGGGATATAATAGCATAGACTCCACCCTCCAAAGTAGCCATTTCTTCCAGGGGAACTGATCATAAGAACATGAGGACATAAGAGACGCCAGTGTTGGATCGGGCCAAAGGCCCATCCAGCCCAACACTCTGTGTCACACAGTGGCCAGAAACACCAGGTGCCATCAGGAGGTCCACCAGTGGGGCCAGGACACCAGAAGCTCTACCACTGTCCCCCCCCCCAAGCACCAAGAAGACAGAGCATCACTTGACCCAGCCTGAGAGTTCCTATCTAGACCTTGTGGCTAATAGCCACTGATGGACCATATGCTTATCTAATTCCATTTTGAAGCCGTCCATGCTTGTAGCCGCCACCACTTCCATCACTTGATCTACGGTTGCCAGATCCTAGTTGTGAAATACCTGGAGATTTTGGCTCAAAGCCTAAGGACGGTGGGGGTTGGGGAGGGACGTTTGCAGGGTATATTGCCATAAAGTTGACCCTCCAAAGGAGCCATTTTCTCCAGGCGGGGAAAAAAAATCAATGTCTGGAGATCAGTTCTAATGCTGGGAG
>NW_015170048.1:5806-6057 GCF_001447785.1 Gekko japonicus | reverse complement strand
CACCTTACCGGTATGAACTGGCTCAGGAAATCATCACAGTCGGCGTTCTGGGACTGACTGGCAACTCTAGAATGAAGAAGGGGGAAAAACAGCTGTGGTGCAGGAGAAAAGAGTGAAAGTGACAGTGGGGGTGGGGAAAGGAAGTGAAGGGGTGCAGGAAACATGAACAACAGTGGTAATGGAGTGGGAAATAGGGTTGCCAGCAGTGTTTCCTCTAAGCTGAGTTAGTGTGAGCTAGCTCACAGGTTTTT
>NW_015170048.1:4615-5636 GCF_001447785.1 Gekko japonicus | reverse complement strand
TCTTGCCGGCAGGGTGTGGGAGGGAGCTTTCTGGGAGTGGGGGGGGCGGGGTGATGTCACCACACAGGATGTCCCCAGTGGGATGATGTCACACGGAAGTGATGTCATCACACCAGGGACGTTGTGCCAGGTCGTGGCAGTTGGGGGCAGGGCTTCCCTCACTGGCCCACTGGCCACCAGCGGGCAGGAGATTGTAAAATCGGGGGATCCCCACTCCCACCTGGGGGCTGGCGACCCTAGCGGGAAAGGAGAGAGAAAGTGGCAACCAGGAGTGCTGTAATTGAGGACCAACAGAGAGTAGATGGGATTTCCCTCCTTTGCAGCTTTCACAGGTCCTCCCCACTCTATATTCTGAATAACCTTCAGCCTGAATGACTGTTCTATACGTCACAGCTTGCGGAGGAAACCAGACCTGGGCAAGTGGAGTATTTAAGGAGAATGGCCTCTTGAGTCGTGTGAGGTTCCAGTTTCAAATCCCACCTTGGCCATGAATTCAGCGGGTAGCATTAGGCAGGCCTCCGTCTCGTCGTCTTACGACTCCCATCTGCAGTATGGGTGCACGCCGTGCGTTGTCGTAAGACAAAGGTGGGTTTTTGTAAGGATTGCTGAGATGGTTCCTATCCAGCCATCGGTGTACGGAAGGGACTCAGATTCCCCCCCCCCAAGTCCCTCTCCATTCCTGCATCCCCTTCCAACCCATGGAAAGACCATCCTCGTGGTGGTAGGACACATACAGAGGAATAGCTATACTGGTTGGGAAGCTGGAAGGAGAAAGGACGAGAGGATGCATTTTTCCACCTCCTCTGTTTGGAGGTTTTCAAACAGAAGCAAGATGGCCACCTGACAACAATGCTGATTCTGTGAACTTAGGCAGATCGTGAGAGGGAGAAGAAGAAGAAGAAGAGGAAGAGATTGGATTTATACCCCGCCCTTCACTACCCAAAGGTGTCTCAGAGCGGCTTACAATCTCCTTTCCCTTCCCCTCCCCACAACAGACACCCTGTGAGGTAAAAGAAGAAGA
>NW_015170048.1:1515-3521 GCF_001447785.1 Gekko japonicus | reverse complement strand
CCCTTCCAACTCTATGATTCTATGAAAACTGAGTCTTTGTAAGGATTTCTGAGATGGCTGATATCCAGCACACAGATTTCCCCCAAGTTATTCTCCGTCCCTGCATCGCTTTCCAACCCTTGGAAACATCATCCTCGTGGTGGTAGGACACATACAGCGGAATAGCTATACCGGTTGGGAGGCTGGAGGGAGAAAGGGTGAGGGGATGAACATCCCGCCTCCTCTTACCAGAACTGCGCTTGCAGAAGGAGGAGGGATTTCACCCCCTTGTCCCTGGGATGAATCACAAGCGGGAATTAAGATTGCTGGGGAAAAGATCAACAACCTCAGATATGCAGACGATACCACTCTGATGGCAGAAAGTGAAGAGGACCTCAAGAGCCTCTTGCTCAGGGTAAAAGAGGAGAGCGCAAAAGTGGGCTTGAAGCTCAACATCAAAAAAACTAAGATCATGGCATCCGGCCCCATCACTCCTTGGCAAATAGAAGGGGAAGTCGTGGAAGTAGTGACAGACTTCACGTTCCTGGGATCCCAGATCACCGCAGACTGTGACAGCAGCCATGAAATTAAAAGATTTCCTTGGGAGGAAAGTGATGGCGAACCTAAACAGCATGATAAAAAGTAGAGACATCACCCTGCCAACAAAAGTCCGCATGGTCAAAGCAATGGTATTCCCAGTAGTCATGTATGGCTGTGAGAGTTGGACTATAAGGAAGGCCGAGCGCCGAAGAATAGATTCTTTTGAACTATGGTGCTGGAGGAGACTCTTGAGAGTCCCTTGGACTGCAAGAAGAACAAATCAGTCAATCCTCAAAGAAATCAACCCTGACTGTTCCCTGGAAGGCCAGATAATGAAACTGAAGCTCAAATACTTTGGCCACCCAATGAGAAGGGAGCACTCACTGGAGAAGACCCTGATGCTGGGAAAGATTGAAGGTCAAAGAAGATGGGGACGGCAAAGGATGAGATGGTTAGACAGTGTCATAGATGCAACGAACATGAAATTGAGCCAACTTCAGAGGACGGCGGAAGACAGGAAGGCCTGGCGTGATCTGGTCCATGGGGTCGCGAAGAGTCGGACTCGACTGTGCGACTGAGCAATATGATATTACCTGGGTACTGTCGTACCTGGCGGATGGCCTCTTCCGACATGTCTTCCCCCTCCCCAAAAAATTTGCGTTCTTCAACTGGCAACCTGCTTGTGGTTCCTGGCTGCCAGGACATCCGCCTGGCATTCACCGGGGCAAGGGCCTTCTTTGTGGCAGCCCCTGCTGGTGGAACCAACTGTCAGACAACATGCGGTCCTTGCAGGACTTAGAGTTCCGCGGGGCCTGCAAGACAGAGCTCTTCCACTGAGCGTTTAGTTACCGTAGTTGGGTTTGTTTACGTGGACTGCTTTTTAGGTTTATTTGTGTTATGTTTTAAACCGAGATTTTATTAATGCTTTAACTGTTGTTAGTGTTTGTTAGTGTCTTCACTGTTGTTAACCGCCTCGAGACCGCCTGGTGGCGAGAGGTGGCATATAAATTTAATGAATAAATAAATATGTTCATTTTATTTATTTATTAATACCCCGCCTTTCTCCCCGATGGGGACCCAAAGTGCCTCGCTTCATTCTCCTCTCCTCTGTTTTATCCTCGTAACAGCGACCCTGAGAGGTAGGTTAGGCTGAGAGTTAGGTGACTGGCCCAAGGTCACCCAGGGAGCTTCCAGTGGCACGAGTGGGGGATTTGAACCGGGGTCGTCCAGATACTAGTCCGATACTCTTAACCAAGGGTCGTTTTGTAGAAAAAAAGCTAGGGGAACTCATTAGCATAACTCGTTAGCATATGCCACACCCCCTGACATCACCGGAAGTGTGTCATAAGGCCACACACCCCACCCCCAACGGTCCCGGCTACCGCCGCCTGCCTTGCAACTCCACTCCTGAGCCCCATGAGGGGCCCGGCGATGGACCTGCAAGGCCGGCGGGAGTGCAAGGAAGCCCCGCGAAGGCCCTCCCTGGC
>NW_015170048.1:0-1504 GCF_001447785.1 Gekko japonicus | reverse complement strand
ACGCCCCCAGCGTGAGCGACGTCGCACGTCACTTCCGTTGACGTGCTGGCGGCGCGCATGCGCTTTGCGCGTGCGCGCTTCTGAAGCCGGCTCCCGGACCCGTCAGAGCCTCCCCCGCCGGTGAGTTTGCGGGACTTGGCAAGCCTACACGAGTGGGGATTCGAACCGGGGTCATCCAGATACTAGTCTGATACTCTTAACCACTGTGCCACACTGACTCTCAACTGTTTGGTGATTTGAAAGTGTTTGGTGATTGATGAGTGCACCAGGCAGATAAAATTGTAGAGTTGGAAGGGATCTCCAGGGTCATCTAGTCCAACCCCCTGCACAATGCAGGACATTCACAAATACCTCCCCCTCACACTCCCAGTGACCCCCTGCTCCATGCCAACAAAAACCCTCCAGGATCACAGTTTGGTGTAGTGGTTAGGAGCGCGGACTCTAATCTGGGCGAACCAGGTTTTTTTTAAGACATTTTTAATTGAAGTTTTACAAATCGGCGAACCAGGTTTGATTCCCCGCTCCTCCACATGCAGCTGCTGGTGTGACTTTTGGTCAGTCACAAGTTCTTTCAGAGCTGTTCTCTCAAGGGCAGTTCTCAGAAGAGCTCTCTCAGCCCCACCTACCTCACAGGGTGTCTGTTGTAGGGAGCAATGTTCCCTCTAAGCGGAGTTAGTGTGAGCTAGCTCACAGTTTTTTAGCCTCCAGTTCAGATTTTTATCTTAGCTCAGGAAGGATGGCTCCAGAGCAAACTGATTCATGCAGCAGCCAAATTGCTCACTCACAACTTTAATGCCAGTAGCTCACAAAGCAGAATTTTTGCTCACAAGACTCGACAGCTTAGAGGGAGCATTGGTGGGGAGGGGAAGGGGAAGGAATTGTAAGCCGTTCTGAAACTCCTTTGAGTAGTGAAGGGCGGGGTATAAATCCAATCTCTTCTCCTCTCTTTCTCTGGCCAAACTGGTTTGGAGAACATTTCTTCATGACCCCAAAGTGGCGATCAGCATTTCCCTGGGCCTGTAAGAAAGGGCCACGAGAACTAAGCACTGAGGCAAACCCTTCCTGCCCTCCCTCTCACGATCCGCCTAAGTTCACAGAATTCGCATTGCTGTCAGGTGGCCATCTCACCTCTGTTTGAAAACCTCCAAAGAAGGATTATCAGCCTCTCAGGCCAAGGCCCCCCTCCGGCATATTTGACCCAGCAGGGTTGTTTTTTGGGGTGCTGCTTTTCAGTGGGGAAGTTGGCACAAAGGGTTCAATAACTCATCTCCCCTCCACACACACACTGATCTTCCTGTTACAGCCGCTGCATTCTGTTAAAACAGTTGCGCGGGAGGGGGGGGGGCTATGAAACTACATAGAATTTGTAAATTATCTCCTGCCCTGAAGTGGGTTTGGAACCGTAATGAGTAAAGTCGAGCTTCTGAAGATGGAGGGAGAATTTAGAACCATGGGTGTGAAGTAAGGGGAAGCCGTTATCCAGAAGCATTCGGGTCATCCGTTG
>NW_015170047.1:0-6190 GCF_001447785.1 Gekko japonicus | reverse complement strand
TGCCAGCAATGCTGCTGGAGATCCGATTGGCTTTGCAGATTTTTTTAAATGCTGCTTTGTCCACAGCTGCCACTACAGCACTGTGTGATGGAAGGTAAGCTGCAGCATCCATTACGTGGCTGGCTCCGCCTCCTGCGGCAGCCATTTTGTGGCAATCGCTTTGTGGCTGTGCCTACCACACGGTGTCAGAATGTCAAAGGCTTGGGACCCCTGTATTAGACTGATGCTTTTATAGTCTCAACAAAAAGAACACAAGAGCATAAGAGAAGCCAATGTTGGATCAGGGCAATGGCCCATCCAGTCCAACACTCTGTGTCACACAGTGGCCAAAAATACCTGGTGCCATCAGGAGGTCCAGCAGTGGGGCCAGGACACTAGAAGCCCTCCCACTGTTGCCCCCTCCCCAAGCACCAAGAATACAGAGCATCACTTGCCCCAGATCGAGAGCTCCTATCTGATGGACCTCTGCTCCATATGCTTATCTAATTCCCTCTTATAAGAACATAAGAGAAGCCAATGTTGGATCAGGCCAATGACCCATCCAGTCCAACACTCTGTGTCACACAGTGGCCAAAAATACCAGGTGCCATCAGGAGGTCCAGCAGTGGGGCCAGGATACTAGGAGCCCTCCCACTGTTGCCCCCCCCCCCAAGCACCAAGAATACAGAGCATCCCTTGTAGATGACAGAGCATCACTTGCCCCAGAGCCCCTATCTATACCTTGTGGCTAATAGCCACTGATGGACCTCTGCTCCATATGCTTATCCAATTCCTTTTTGAAGCCGTCCATGCTTGTAGCCACCACCACCTCCTGTGGCAGTGAATTCCATGTGTTAATCACTCTTTGGGTGAAGAAGGACTTCCTTTTATCTGTTCTAACTTGACTGCTCAGCAATTTCATGGAGTGCCCACGAGTCCTTGTATTGTGAGAAAGGGTGTGTGTATATGTTTTTGTGTGTTGGCGGGGAGGGGGAGATGTTACAAAGCGAGGCCAAGTTTGAAACAAGATCTAATTAAAAAAAAAAAGACTGGTTCATTCAGACTATACGAGGACTACCTCAAAACTGTTGTTAAAGGCAAGGGGCAGACCATGAACATACGGACAAGTGAAATGATTTCAAATTAAATCCATGTGTATTCGGTGCCACTCTGATGACAGAACCAGCTACAGGAACTCCAAATAATATCTGGAGAGTTACACTTTCTCGAAACATTTAGAACTTGGAATCTTCCCCCCCCCCCCGGGGGAAAGAGGAAAAGCAGCCAGAAAATCGGTTTGGGAAAATAATTATAAACATCTGCAATAGCTGCTTGTGACGATTCCTTGTTTGAGATTATGTGTGTCCCTTTAAATGTTAGATAGTAACCAGTGTGCCATGATTGGTGGATGGCAGAGTGGGGGAGGAGTTATTCTGTGTGGGTGTGTCAGTGAGAGATTGGAGAATGACAGTTGGAATAATGACAGTTGGAGAAAAAGCAGTTGATGTAGTTCAGTTGGATTTCAGTCAGTGAGAGCTCTGACAGTGCTGTGTGGAGTCAGAGAGAGAGCTGAAAGTTCTGTGTGGAATCAGTTCTATGTGAAGTCACTGCTGTGCCAGAGAGAGAGAAAGCAGTATATATCTGTGAAGTGAAACTACAGATCTTAGAGTTAAAGTTGCAGCCCAGAAATGTGTGGGAAAATAATTATAAACATCTGCAATAGCTGCTTGTGATGATTCCTTGTTTGAGATTGTGTGTGTCCCTTTAAATGTTTGATACTAACCAGTGTGCCATGATTGGTGGATGGCAGAGTGGGGGAGGAGTTATTCTGTGTGGATCTGTGTGGGTGTATCAGTGAGAGATTGGAGAATGACAGTTGGAGAAAAAGCAGTTGATGTGGTTCAGTTGGATTTCAGTCAGTGAGAGCTCTGACAGAGCTGTGTGCAGTCAGAGAGAGAGAGAGCTGAAAGTTCTGTGTGGAATCAGTTCTATGTGAAGTCACTTCTGTGTCAGAGAGAGAGAAAGCAGTATATATCCGTAAAGTGAAACTACAGTTCTTAAAGTTACAAAGAGAATAGCCTGTGTGATACAGTTGACATACATACTAACAAATACCTATTTCCTTAACAGTTACAGTTTAAACAACCTCTTAATTTGTTCTTTCAATATATCCTTTTTATTTAAGTTTATCCCAGAAGCCTGATCCATTATTCCTCAGGACCACATAGATCCTCAAAAGCCAAGACCCTGGGTCACAAAACCAGAAGCAGAAAGGGAATTTGGAATTTAAACAAAATTCCTGGTGGCAGCTGGAACTACCTATTTTAAAAACATAAAGTATGATTTAAAGTGAAATTCAGTCCTCCCGAATAGGAGGGCATCACACTGCTTGCTTTCAAATAACTCTCAACTTGGCCTTCTGGGTCAAACCAGACATGATGGCACAAAATCCTTTAATCCAGATGTTGTCCTGATCATGTATAAATGGGGGGGCAGGTCTCCCACTGTAGTAGCCTGATCCCCTTATCCCCACTTAGTAGGCTGGTGGTGGGGAAATGGGGGCTGAGGATTGGCTCCCCCCGTTGTCGCAATGTCACTTGAGGCGCAAATCAGTTTTACCATACACTTTTGGACAAATTTTACAATGGGAGACCTCCCGCCAGCAACCCTTGCTGCCTGCCGCTGCTCTGTTGGCCGGTGGGAAAATTATACTGCAAACAAATCACCATCAGCCTGACTGCATTACATCATGCATCTCTAGGAATCTACACCATGACTCTCGATGTCTTACCAAAGAGTTTCTGGCAATTCCTAGAGAGACACGATGACACTTCCAGGTTTTTCCTAGAAGTGATGTAATGGCATCACTGATGGTACCCCTCATGTCTCTGCTCCCTAAACTCCCTATAAAGCATTGGCAGCATTTCCTGCTTGTCCTGGAAGTGATGTCACGACCCTGGGGTCACTGGAATAGGCAGCCCCCCTCCCCAATTCCTGCCAATTGCCAGCAACTCGGGCTGGTGACCCTACATATAAAGCAGGCAGCAGTGAAACAACACCATTTTTAGGGCAAAAAAGGGCTTGTGGGTGACAACCGCTGGACCTTCCTTGCACTCACTGTTTACTTCCCCATATCCCACTCCTCCACCCCACACACAGCTTATTCAATTCTCATATCAATACTCAGCTGAGGAGGAAAACTGTAAGATGGTATGCTGTGTGTAGGGGTAGAGCTCAGCACCCCACCTGCCTGCCCCCCTCTGTTCTACTTTTACACAAGATTTAAACAAATGGGTCTGCTACAATCATGGCTGTCTCGGGCCTCACAACTCTACATGTTGCATTTGCTTCAGTGGTTAAGATGCTGAACTGCAGGCCAGAAGGTCGGTAGTCCAGCAGTGTGAGACCCGAGTGCTACATGATGGAGTGAGCTCCCGTCCCTGGTCCCAGCTCAAAAGCAAGAAATTGCAAGTAGATAAATAGGTACCACTTCGGTGGGAAGGTAACAGCATTCTGTGTGCCTCGCCGTCTAGTGATGCTGGCCACATGACCACGGAAACGTCTTTGGAAAGCGCTGGCTCTTTGGCTTGGAAACAGAGATGAGCACCGCCCCCTAGCGTCGGATTCAACTGGCTTTTGAGCAAGGGAAACCTTTACCTTTACTGTATTACTACAAGCAACGGAGATTCCCAGGGCCTGTAACTACACAGGAGGCACTTACGAGTGACTACAGGAAAGCAGCTTGTTCTGCCAGGTTCCAGGCTCCTCTTCCATATTGAGGAGACTGCACCTGGTGAACTAGCGCTTCCCAAAGGGTATGTCTGGAGCTGCGTTCCCACTGCGCACACGGAGCTGCTCCTGGCACTATATTAGCAAGGACCCTTCCTGCGTGAGAAATCCATGTATGTGCTTCAGTGCACTGGAGCAGGTGAAGAACCTTAGCATGCTCCGAAGGACTTTTATTCTCACTGAAACAATGACAACCCTGTCACAGTATCAGACAGGAGGGCAGTCTCTGAATCCTTCAAAGTGATCAATTGGGCTAGTGGTATTCCTTTAAAAAAAAATAAGTCGTACCCATTTCACAATTAATTATTTACAATTATTTCCCCTGCCATCTTCCACTTTCACGTTTCGAGAAGTCTTTGGGTGCAGAATGCTCCTCGGAGGTAGAACGGTGGCCAATAACTCATACTCCTGCCCCAGGACACCTGAGAGGTAACACTGTATTTTTATTTATTGAGTCAATACCTTAGGCCCTTTAGATTATTAATGAGAAAGAAGCCTCAATGTAGGTGTGGAGGGCAAGAGAGATGAAAGCAACTGAGGCAACCTGGCTGGCAGGGATTAGCTGGCACTGGCCCGTCCCAGGGCCTTGGCATGCAACACTCAGATCTCCTCCTCCAAGGTATGTGCCCTGGCTGGACCCATCCTGCTGTTCATCAAAGAACTGCTCAGGTGAGGAACGAAACCGCCTTCAAAGCAACCGGCATGGTAACCTTCAGGCAGTCAAGGAAGAAAAGGGGCACACTAACACCTTCCATGGGGCTGCGGTGGCTCAGAGGTTTTAAAATGCTGAGCTGCAGACCGGAAGGTCTGTAGTTCGGCAGTTCCAGACCCGAGTGAGCTCCCATCTCTGGCCCCAGCTCCTGCCAACCTAGCAGTTCAAAAGCAAGAATTGCAAGTAGATCAATAGGTACCACTTCGGTGGGAAGGCAACAGCATCGCATGCACCTTGGCGTCTATTCATGCCAGTCACATGACCATGGAGACATCTTTGGACAGTGCTGGCTCTTCGGCTTGGAAACGGAGATGAGCACTGCCCCCTAGAGCCGAATTCAACTGGCTTTTGAGCAAGGGAAACCTTTACAATTTTTAATACCCACTGATGGAAGGAGCTTTTGTGAATCACTGCTCACTTCTTCAGATACAGCATATCTGAAGAAGCGAGCAGTGACTCACGAAAGCTCATATGCTGCTACATATTTTGTCAGTCTTTAACGTGCTACTGGGCTCTTGCTCTTTTCTACACTAACACTTGTAGTCTAAATGTCAACTAGAACAGCGGTTCCCAGGCTTTTCGGTATGGTGACCCACGAGTGACGTTTTCATATATATATATATATGGACTGGTAACTTCCATTTCAATGTATCTGAAGACGTGTGTGTGCACACGAAAGCTTACATCCAGAATAAAACTCTGTTGGTCTTAAAAGTGCCACTGGACTCTGACTTTGTTCTGCGGCTTCAGACCAACACAGCTACCCACCTGAATCTATCCAATTGTTTTTGAGAAATCAACAAAGGGTTCAGCCCAAGCAAGCGGCATTCCAACATACACAGCCTTTGCATACGGAGTTTACATTCCATTCTTTGACCACCCTCTGCTTTCCCGTCACTCATTCTAATTCCCCATTGGCCTCTCTTATGTTCTTGTGTTATGTTCTTATACTGTTTCCAGGGTCAGATCTTGGTTTCCAAGACACAAAAGAGAGCAATGGGAGAGGGCAGCGGTGGCCATTAGGGAGGGCTGCCCTGCAACCCACAAGTTGGGAAATACTGAACTCAAGGAGACAAGAACAAGGCAAAAATAAAAATCCCGTGGGTCCGGACTCAGTGCAGGTGTTCTACACTCTTTATCCCCCAGAGTACACATCACCACACATACGACTGCAGGCGCGTCCTCTAGTGACATGTGCATTTCTACGTACATTGTCAACTTTCAGTGCTTGGTGTGGGGGTGGGTGGTTGGTTGCCACCCTGTACGCAGCAGTCATGCCCTGCTTTACGTATCCCTGGGACTACTTTGCCTGACGACTGCACCCTTCAGCCTAATGCAGCAAACCGCACACTGACACTGATACACTGCTATATGTATTTCCTGCCCTTACGGAAGGTCTGACGCTTCGGGGGTGTTTTCACCCCACCCTCCCAGTTTTGCTCCTCGTTAACCACCTCGTATGCATCATTGTTTAGAAATGACTCCACCCCGTTTTAAATGCCTTGCTTTCCACCCCTGCCTTGGAGTTTATAGGGCAGCAAGGGAGAAGTCAAGTTAGGGCAGGGACCCGGGTCGCCTACTGAAAGGCAGCGATGGTGCCGCAAAGGGCGGGTGTTAAACTCCTGGGTGGCATCCGGCGCTGCCGTCAGGATCTTGAGAATCCCAGCTTTTATTTTCAACGGGACGAGGAGCATGGCCTCACAACAGGCT
>NW_015170046.1:5766-6141 GCF_001447785.1 Gekko japonicus | reverse complement strand
ACCACGACACCAAACCACTACACCAAACATGCCCGCAGGCTGAAAAAGGTTGGGGGTCTGCTTCAAAAATTCACCTAACACTTCTCTAAAGTTGTACGTTGAGATAGCATATAGGTAGTGGTAAGGCACTTGGTATTTTAAGAGCGCTTGTCAGCCATTGTGGATGAGGACCAGCTTAAAGCTTTGGCCAGAGCTTGGGAGATCGATACGCAAATCCCCACACTGCCATGAAGTTCACCGGGTGACACTGGGCCAGCCACTCGTTCTCCACCTAACCCATCTCACAGGGTGGCTATGAGCAGGGCTCTTTTTCGGCAGGAAAGCACAGGAATGGAGTTCCGGCTGGCTCCTGAATTGGCCACGCCCAGCAGGAAA
>NW_015170046.1:4741-5649 GCF_001447785.1 Gekko japonicus | reverse complement strand
CACACCCAACAGCAGAAACTCATTAGGATTGGCTACATTAGGGGCATGCAAAGGAGTTCCTGAAACAAAAAAAGCTCTGGGTTTTGACAACAAACAAGGTAAACAGAATAAGAAGCAAAAGGTGTGTGTAGCTGGATGACCACACTTGAGCTGTGTTGTCAGGGGTGTGGCATAATATGCTAATGAGTTTTGCTGTTGGGTGTGGCCTATTATGTTAATGAGTTCCTGCTGGGCTTTTTTCAACAAAAAAAGCCCTGGCTATGAGGATACAACAGCGAAGAGAAGACGCATGCGTGAGGCCCTTGGAGGAAGAGTGGGGTGAAGATCTAGTAGACAGGAAGTGGTGGAAAGTGCCAACAAGCTGAAGGTGATTTGTCGCAGTCTCATTGGGTTTTCAAGGCAAGAGATGAACAGAGGTGGTTTGCCATTGCCTACCTCTGTGTGATAACCCTGGACCTCTTTGGCGGTCTCACCATCCAAGCACTAACTGGGGCCGGACCTGCTTAGCTTCTGAGATCTGATGAGATCAGGAAAGCCTGGGCCATGCCGGTCAGGTAACAGACAAATGGAGGTGGCTTGTGATCAGCTGCCTCTGCATAACAACCCTGTACCTGGTGGTCTCCCATCCAGAGCTCTTTTTGTAGGAAAAGCCCAGCAGGAACTCATTAGCATAATAGGCCCCACCCAACAGCAAAACCCATTAGCCTATTAGGCCACACCCTGACAGCACCGGTCATTAGCACATTAGGCCACACCGCCATTTTACCAGAAGTGTGGTTATCCAGCCACACCCACCTTTTGCTTCTTATTCTGTTTACCTTGTTTGTTGTCCAAACCCAGGGCCCTTTTTTGTAGCAGGAACTCCTTTGCATGTTAGGCCACACACCCCCTAATGTAGCCAATCCTAA
>NW_015170046.1:0-1026 GCF_001447785.1 Gekko japonicus | reverse complement strand
GAGGAGGGAGAGCTTGTACCTGAATAAAACTTGGTCTTAAAGGTTCCACTGGACTGTTTTGGGCCGGGGGGGGCGGGGGGGGCTCTGCAGCTTACCTGGCTGCTTCTTGCTCTGACTGAGGGCTGCTGGGAGCAGGGGGTGGGGCTTGTTGCATGTGCCCGCCCCCTGGGCTCTTTACTGCCAGAGCTCCGCTCCTGTGCGCTCCTGCAGGAAATGACCCCTGCTTCACCCTATTCTAGCCAGTGTGTCAAGTGTCTTGGGTTAGGGCCTGGACTGTTTTGGGCCTGGGGGGGGGGCTCTGCAACTTACCTGGCTGCTTCTTGCTCTGACTGAAGGGCTGCTGGGAACAGGGGGCGGGGCTTGTTGCATGTGCCCGCCCCCTGGGTTCTTTACTGCCGGAGCTCCTGCAGGAAATGACCCCTGATCCTGTCTGATCGTTGCAGGGCACTCTCATGGCGTCAGGATGGCCTGATCAGGCCATCCCGACTCCGTGCCATTGTTTTTCCCCCCTTCTCGGTATGTGCATCATTGCACACTCCATTGGGAGCCCTCAGTGCTGAGATGTGATTCATCGATTCCCCGTTTAAGCGCAACGGGAACAAACGGCAAAAAACAAAAACAAAACCCAACTCACCCACGGTTGCGTCCCATTTTATCCAATGGAGCTTACTCCTAGGAAAGTGTTCTTATGACACCTGTGCCCCCCCCAATTATTTAAATGCCCCCTGAATAAAAAAATCTGGGCTATGCCCCTGTGACCTCTGGAATTACCCCTCCTCTCCAGACTACAGAGATCACAGATGATGTCACTCCGGTTAAGGCTGTTGTGGTGGGGAAGGTTAATTATATGGCCCCAGACTTCTGCCTGAGAACCCAGTCATCCTTTGGTTAACGTCCTCCAAAATATCCTTTCATTGACAGCCTGGCTCAGGTCTTGCAAAACTGACAGACGTAGCTTCCTTGGTGAAGTCAGTCAACCCCGTGTTGGGTCCTCTTCCTCTTTTCCTATTGCTTTCAACTTTTCCT
>NW_015170045.1:5915-6151 GCF_001447785.1 Gekko japonicus | reverse complement strand
AGGATGGACTTGTTGTGCCTCTCAAGCCACATGTTGCCAAAGGCTTTGCAGCCAATGAGGGACATTCAACCAGGTGTCATTTCGTAGAAAAAGAGGTGCAGGAGCTCATTAGCATAACTCATTAGCATAACTCATTTGCATATGCCACACCCCCTGGCATCACCGGAAGTGTGTCAGAAGGCAACACCCACCGCTCAGGCTCCACTGGACTGTTTTGGATTGCTAGCTATGGGGGG
>NW_015170045.1:0-933 GCF_001447785.1 Gekko japonicus | reverse complement strand
AAGCTGGCAACTTTATTTCCTCCCCTCTCAGTAGCCTCTTATTTTGCCTTAAATTGGTTTTGATGTCAGCAGAGTGAGAAAATGCCAGAGGCTCTGGGTGGGTGCCCCATCGTAAATGCACCAAACAATACCTGAAGATTTGCCAAAACACTACTCTGTCAATAAATTGCAGCACTTTGAAGTAGCACCAGAGCTTTAAGAGCTCTCCAGCTGTCACCTGGAGACTGACAATTTGGGGGGGGGAGTTTGAGGTGTGGAATGCAGTGAAGTCCAATCAGCTTCCATATGCAAAAGACCTTGAAAAGGTGGGCGGGACTGCACAAAGCAGCCAGTCAACCCAGCCAGCGTCTTCTGACTGACAGTTCAAGCGTCCTGGGGGGTTGGGGGGAGTTTGAGGTGTGGAATGCAGTGAAGTCCAATCAGCTTCCATATGCAAAAGACCTTGAAAAGGTGGGCGGGACTGCACAAAGCAGCCAGTCAACCCAGCCAGCGTCTTCTGACTGACAGTTCAAGCGTCCATACACTAAAGGAGTGCATTTTAGAACTTTGGCACCCACTATTCAATTATATATAAGGAGAGATAATTAAATAAAATTTTAAGTCTCTTTAAAAATGCCGTGAGCCCATGGATGTCCTCACATCTAGACTGGAACTCAAGAATCATCTGCGGGAAACATCGTCAGTTCTGAAGGGGACCTTGGCACTTACAAGGCTGTTTTCTTCCCATCCCTTCACAGTGTGTACATTTCATGAGCTCTGACTCACCACAAGCTCCCATTGTAATAAACATTCGTCTTGAAACTTCAACTGGACTTCTGTCTCCACTCCTTAACCCTGCAGCTTCCCTTCAACTCGCCCATCCCTTCCAGCCTCTGCATTACATCTGACCCCCCCACCCCCAACCCCCCAGTGTGGGAAATGCAAAATGTACTT
>NW_015170044.1:3416-6199 GCF_001447785.1 Gekko japonicus | reverse complement strand
CCCCGGCTTGAAGCGAGGCCCGAGCGGCTTGAAGCGAGGTCCGAGCGGCGGCAGCAAGGGAGGTCGCAGAGCGTTCCCTGTGCATGCGCAGGGGATGCTCTGTCAGTTTCGGGGGGATTTAAACATCCCCCCGATATTTTTTACAGAGTTTCAGATTTTTGTGCACACCTGGGGACCGCCCCACGTGTGCACAAAACTCTCCCTCCCCTCCAGGTCCCCCCGATGTGCGAAAATAAGTATCCGCACACCAGGGGGCGACTTCGGAATTAGATATATAGATTGAACAAAGATCATGATTAGGACAAAACAATCTACATGGGAGAAAGAGGTGATCCTATCAGTACAGGAGGTAAATAGACTAATGAAGGGAATATTGGAAATAAAAATGGGAAAATTTAAAGAACTGGAAATGAAGTTAATCTTAAAATGATATAGGACACCTGCTCAGTTATCTTACATGATTAAGGGAATGAAGTTAGAGTGCTGGCATTGTAAAAGGGTGGTCAAAAGCAAGAAATTGCAAGTAGATAAATAGGTACCACTTCGGTGGGAAGGTAACAGCGTTCCATGTGCCTCGGCATTTAGTCATGCCAACCACATGACCACGGAAACGTTTTCGGACAGCGCTGGCTCTTCGGCTTGGAAACAGAGCAGAGCCTAGACGGATTCAACTGGCTTTTGAGCAAGGGAAACCTTTACCTTTACCAAGGGGATACTATACACACCTTTGCTGGGAATGCTCTAAGGTAACTGAATTTTGGCAAGTGATCCCGGGAAAGGTTGATCATTTATGTAATGTTAGGATTTAGTTGAATGAAAAAGTGTTATTTATGGGAATTTGGGGAAATAATAAGGTAGATGAATCCGAAAAGGATTTATTTAAAGCAATGATTCTAGCATCTCATGCGGCAATATCGTATGGATGGAAAGATGCATTAAAATGGACTTTGGAAAGATGGAACTGGTACCTATATGAATGGATTCAACCAGATATCTTATTGATATTAAAACAGGAAAAGACACGGGAAGATGTTGGAGATAAGGAAGAAGTGGTTTAGGTATATAAGATGGGTAAGAGAACGGGGGGCCTAATGATGTATTGGTAAAACTCCATAGGGTGTGCTCATGGTTGCAGATATAAGGGTGTCCCCCCCCCCTTCAATTGGTCCCTCCGGTAAGGGGGCGGAGGGAGTAATAAAGGGGGAAATTGATTTGATGTGTGGTTATGTAAATTTGATGAAAATAATTATGTATGGAGATAAACTGTAAGACATCAATTAAAAAAACTTCTTCAGATACAGCACAGCAAGGGATATGGTTTTATGAGGCTGAGCAGTGGAACAGTCTGCCTCGGGAGGTGGTGGATGCTCCTTCGCTGGACGTTTTCAATTGGAGGCTGGACGACCATCTTTCGGGTATGTTGTAGGGCTCTCTTTCGGCTGTGCCCCTGCAGAGTGCCGGGGGATGGACTAGATGACCTGCAAGGTCCCTTCCAACTCCAACATTCTATGATTCTATGATTCTTTGAGGCATACCTTGGAGCTTAGCAATGAAAGGCTTTTTGTTCTTGGGAAGAAATCTGCTCCTTGAGTTGTGGGAGATCCCACAATCCCAGGACACCCTGCCTCTTTCCTGGGATTTTCCAGTGTCATGGCTGAGCCCGTGAGACTCCCCAAATTCCAGACCCCCCCAGGCACTTAAGGCTCTAAAAGGGGGTGCCTATAAAAACAACAAGGGGAACCCTTCTTTCTAAGGGGGGGTTCTCATCTGGAGGGGGGCGGGGTCCTTGTATTCCTCCAGCCTACAAAGAGAAAATGAAGGAGTTGTCCCTCCTTTCATTGATTTGTTCCTGTTTCCACACCCAGCCACACCCAAACACCATCTACCAGTATGGAGGTAAGTGACAGACGTACCTGTTACCTGTAGAAGAAGAATTTGCTCAGGGCCACAAGCCATGCCTGGAAACACGTAGCATCGTTTCAGACTGGAAACATCTTCCCAAGCATGTCCTTTGCAATATTTTGGCTGCGTTCTTGGATACAGTTATGTATGTAAGTGCTGTCTAGTCGCAAATGACTTACGGTGACCCCAGTTAGGGGCTTTCAAGGCAAACGAGAAGCAGAGGTGGTTGGCCATGGCCTTCCTCTGCAGAGTCGTTCTTGGTGGTCTCCCATTCAAGACTTATGGTCACCCCAGCAAGGGGCTCTCAAGGCAAGGGAGAAGCAGAGGTGGCTGGCCATGGCCTTCCTCTGCGGAGCCTTCCCTGGTGGTCTCCCATCCAAGCCCTATGGTCACCCTAGCAAGGGGCTCTCAAGGCAAGGGAGAAGTGGAGGAGGCTGTCCATGGCCTTCCTCTGCGGAGTCTTCTTTGGTGGTCTCCCATCCAAGACTTATGGTGAACCCAGCAAGGGGCTTTCAAGGCAAACGAGAAGCAGAGGTGGTTGGCCATGGCCTTCCTCTGCAGAGTTGTTTTTGGTGGTCTCCCATTCAAGACTTATGGCAACCCCAGCAAGGGGCTTTCAAGGCAAGCAAGAAGCAGAGGTGGTTGGCCATGGCCTTCCTCTGCAGAGTTGTTTTTGGTGGTCTCCCATTCAAGACTTATGGCAACCCCAGCAAGGGGCTTTCAAGGCAAGCAAGAAGCAGAGGTGGTTGGCCATGGCCTTCCTCTGCAGAGTTGTTTTTGGTGGTCTCCCATTCAAGACTTATGGCAACCCCAGCAAGGGGCTTTCAAGGCAAGCAAGAAGCAGAGGTGGTTGGCCATGGCCTTCCTCTGCAGAGTTGTTT
>NW_015170044.1:0-3204 GCF_001447785.1 Gekko japonicus | reverse complement strand
GCAGAGTCTTCCTTGGTGGTCTCCCATCCAAGACTTATGGCTACCCCAGCAAGGGGCTTTCAAGGCAAGTGAGAAGCAGAGGTGGTTTGCCATTGCCTTCCTTTGCAGAGTCTTCCTTGGTGGTCTCCCATCCAAGGCTTATGGCAACCCGAGCAAGGGGCTTTCAAGGCAAGGGAGAAGCAGAGGTGGTTAGCCATGGCCTTCCTCTGCAGAGTCTTTCTTGGTGGTCTCCCATCCAAGACCTATGGTGACCCCAGCAAGGGGATTTCAAGGCAAGCGAGAAGCAGAGGTGGTTGGCCATGGACTTCCTCTGCAAAGCCTTCCTTGGTGGTCTCCCATCCAAGACTTATGGTGACCCCAGCAAGGGGCTTTCAAGGCAAGCGAGAAGCAGAGGTGGTTGGCCATGGCCTTCCTCTGCAGAGTCGTTCTTGGTGGTCTCCAATTCAAGACTTATGGCTACCCCAGCAAGGGGCTTTCAAGGCAAGTGAGAAGCAGAGGTGGTTGGCCATGGCCTTCCTCTGCAGAGTCGTTCTTGGTGGTCTCCAATTCAAGACTTATGGCTACCCCAGCAAGGGGCTTTCAAGGCAAGTGAGAAGCAGAGGTGGTTGGCCATGGCCTTCCACTGCAGAGCCTTCCTTGGTGGTCTCCTATCCAAGACTTATGGCGACCCCAGCTAGGGGCTTTCAAGGCAAGAGAGAAGCAGAGGTGGTTGGCCATGGCCTTCCTCTGCAGAGTCTTCCTCGGTGGTCTCCCATTCAAGACTTATGGCTATCCCAGCAAGGAGCCTTTGCAGCAAGTGAGAAGCAGAGGTGGTCTGCCACTGCCTTCCTCTGCAGAGCGGGCCCGTAGCCAGAATTTTTTAAGCCAGGGGGGCATTTAAATTTCTTAGGGGGCACTGGCTAATCAATTTAATCCGGGGGCAAAGGCCGTGTGATACCCTGGGCTGGATGGGAAGTCAGGGGGGCCTTGCCAGGAGGTCGGGGGGCCTAGCCTCGAGATGCCCCACTTTAGATACGGGCCTGCCGCAGAGCCTTCCTTGGTGGCCTCCCTTCGAAGTACCGACCCTGCTTCGCTTCTGAAATCTGACAAGATGGAGCTATGCCATGCTGCCTTCACTCTTCAGCTCACCTGTAGGCTGGATGAAACAGAAATGTGTTGACGGCCCCTTTAAACTCACACGGAAAGACAAAATGACCTCCCGAGTGCAGAGATCGGTCCCCCTGGAGGAAACAGCCACTCTGCAAGACGGGCCTGCAAGACGGAGCTCTTCCGCCAGGCTTTTATATAGGGACCTCCACTTCAACTACTACCACCACTGAAACAACGGGGTTGGGAGCGGTCCCCGGAAGAACGGCCATAAATTTGCATGGCACTGATGCTGCTGGACTGGCTTGGACCATCGACAGGACAATTTCACCGAAGGAAATGATTGTTACCATCCTCAGAGACCATCTCGTCTGTATGGAGCGCTTTATCTGTTTGTTGTGATTTAATGGTTTTTACTGTTTTATATTGTTTTATGTATGGGCTTATGCCCCTGTGTACGCCGCCCTGAGCCCGTTCGCGGGGAGGGCGGGGTAAAAATGCAAATAAATAAATAAATAAATTATACCCCACCGAGATCCCTCCTAGCCCCAAATCCCACTCAGGCTCTGCCCCCAAACCTCCAGGAATTCCCCTCACCCAGAGCTGGCAACCCTATCTCCTACGGAAACAACTCGAGCAAATACAGCTCTTATGTTTCAGTCTGGTGCTCCTTGAGTTTGGCTTGGACCCTATCCAACTCTCACAAGACTCCACAGACTACTGTCACACTCTCTACATGGAGCTGCCTTTGTCGCAAATCCGGAAGCTGCCGCTAGTGAGGAATAGCAGGCTCCTGACGGGTTTTCCTAGATGGGAGCACATCCGGCCTGTGCTGAAAGCACTGCACTGGCTGCCAATAGCTTTCTGAATCCGCTTCAAGGTGCTGGTACTTACCTTTCAAGCTCAATATGGCCTGGGTCCGACATACCTGAGGGACCGCCTTTCCCCATACATACCCTAGAGAGCACTACGGTCGGGGGCACCTGGCTGGCTGACCTTGGGCAAGCTGTAGTTCAGATAAGAGCTGTCCTTGAAAAAGAGCCGTTTCTGTCAAGAGCTCTCTCAAGCCCCACCTACCTCACCGGGTGTCTGTTGTGGGGAGGGGAAGGGAAAGGAGTTTGTAAGCCGCTCTGAGACACCTTCGGGTAAAGAAGGGTGGGGTATAAATCCAATCTCTTCTTCTCTTCTTCTTCCTGTTGGTTGCCAGGCAGTATGTCCAGGAAGTGTCAGAAACTCTATGGTAAGGAGATTGGGTTTTACCATACTGTTTCCAGCAATTCCTAGGGCTACCCTTTGTCACTTCCAAATAGTTCTAGGAATCACCAGGAACTCTACGGCAAGAACATCCTGTGAGTAGAAAAGGCCTTATTTTTCTTTTTAATTTTTCTCCTGGGGTGCTGCCCCTTCCCACAACCTTCAGTTTGGTGTAGTGGTTAAGTGCACGGACTCTAATCTGGGAGCACCAGGTTTGATTTCCCACTCCTCCACTTGCACCTGGCTGGCTGACCTTGGGCAAGCTGTAGTTCAGATAAGAGCTGTCCTTGAAAAAGAGCCGTTTCTGTCAAGAGCTCTCTCAAGCCCCACCTACCTCACCGGGTGTCTGTTGTGGGGAGGGGAAGGGAAAGGAGTTTATAAGCCGCTCTGAGACACCTTCGGGTAAAGGGCGGGGTATAAATCCAATCTCTTCTTCTTTTTCTTCTTCTTCTTCTTCTACATGCATGGACGGCTTCAAGAGGGAATTGGATAAGCATATGGAGCAAAGGTCCCTCAGTGGCTATTAGCCACAATGCATAGATAGGAGCTCTCAGTCTGGGGCATGGGATGCTCTGTCTTCTTGGTGCTTCGGGGGGGGCAACAGTGGGAGGGCTTCTTGTGTCCTGGCCCCGCTGCTGGACCTCCTGATGGCACCTGGTATTTTGGGCCACTGTGTGACACAGAGTGTTGGACTGGATGGGCCACTGGCCTCATCCAACATTGGTTTCTCTTACGTTCTGATGTTATCCACATCTGGCTCATTGAAGGAGAGAGTTGCGGGGAAATGCCTCGACACTGCCGGGGACGGAGGAGTTTGGGGAGGCGAGGCCCACCATGGAGGATGTGATTCCATAGAGGTAAAGG
>NW_015170043.1:5748-6250 GCF_001447785.1 Gekko japonicus | reverse complement strand
TCCTCCTCCTCCTCCTCCTGGGGCCTGGAGGTTTCCAGGAATGACAACTGATCTCCCAATGACTGGAATCAGTTCCCCTGGAGAAAAACTGGCTGCTTTGGCGGGTGGACTCGGTGGCATGATGCCCCACGGAGGTCCCTGGCCTCCCCAAGCCCCGCCCTCCCCACCGTTCCCTCCCAGACCTCCAGGGACTTCTCTGGTTGGAGGGGGCAACCTAATGTGGGGCTCATAATACGAATCAGTGTTGAGTTTCCAGAATGACACGTTGGGGGGCTCTAGATGAGAGGTGGGGGGGAGCCATTTGGGCAGGAGTAAAGGGGGAGCCATGGGAGGGTCAGTTGCCATCTCTGGGCTGGGAAATTCCTGGAGATTTGGGGATGGCACCTGGGGAGGACAAGGACCTCAGTGGGGCACAAGGCCGTAGAGTCCACCCTCCAGAGCATCCGTTTCCTCCCGGGGAACGGATCTCTGGAGTCTGGAGAGTAGCTGGAATTCCAAGGGA
>NW_015170043.1:0-5218 GCF_001447785.1 Gekko japonicus | reverse complement strand
ACTCTTGGGTATCCAAATAGTGTCCTGGTGGGGGCGATCAGAAAGACAGGAAAAGCTGGGGGGGAAGCCGACAGGGTGCCGGACAGGAGCCGGGGTTATTAGGGGAGATATCAGGCGTTTGGAAACAGCATTGCTTTAGGGACCGTGGGGTTTGGAGAGCGGAGCACTGAATGAAGGAGACAAAGTGGAGACCGGGCACCTGGGTGTAGGGTTAGGGACTCAGACGAAGAGATTGGCTTTATATACCACGCCTTTCACTACCCGAAGGAGTCTCAGCGTCTGCCCGAGACCCTGGAAAGCTGCTGCCTGTCTGAGTAGACAACAGCGACCCTGATATAACAGGATGAGCCAGGATTCGAACCTGGGTCACCCAGATCCTAGTAGGGTTGCCAGCTCTGGATTGGGAGATTTCTGGAGATTTGGGAGAGGGCGGGGTTTGGGGAAGGGGTGGACCATGGCGCTGAGTCCACCTTGGACCATGGCGCTGAGTCCACCTTCCAAAGCAGCCATTTTCTCCAGGGGAACTGATCGCTCTGGTAATGGCAGGAGATCTCCGCCCACCCCCTTGAGACTTGCGGCCCTCGATCCTAGTCAGACGGTGAAAACAACTACTCCATGCTGGCTCTCAACCAGACAGTCGAGAGAAGAAGAGGAGGAGGGGATTGGATTCCTACCCCGCCCTCCACTGCCCAACGGAGTCTCAGAGAGGCTTGCAAACTCCTTTCCCCTTCCCCTCCCCCCACAACAGACACCCTGTGAGGCAGGTGGGGGCCGAGAGAGCTCTTTCGAGGACTGCTCCTGAGAGAACAGCTCTGAGAGAACTTGTGACTGGCCCAAGGTCACACCAGCGGCTGCATGTGGAGGAGTGGGGGCTCATACCTGGTTCTCCCAGATTAGAGTCCAGGCTCCTAACCAATGTTCCCTCTAAACTGAGTCGGTGTGAGCTAGTTTACGGTTTTTTAGTTACAGTTTAGCTCTGTCATTTTTGTCTTCGCTCAGGAAGGAGGGCTCCAGAGCAAACTAATTTATGCGGTAGCCAAATTGCTCAATCACAACTATAATGCCAGTAGCTCACAAGACTCCATAGCTTAGAGGGAGCATTGCTAACCACTATACCAAACTGGCTCTCCAGAAGCTGTGGCAGATCTCTGGGAAAGCCACAACCTGGCTTGCAAGAATCAAATTTGCACTGTCTCCTTGCTGTTAGCAATTATATCTCCTGGCAAAGCACAACCGGGGGTCCCCAACGTGGTGCCCGTGGGCGCCACAGTCACTGCCAACAGGGGTTGGATGGTGCACTTGCCCAACAGGGCTCCTGATTGGCTGTGCAGCTGAAGAGGCGTCCTGTTAAACAGAGCTTCTGCTAGAAATGTCAAAGAGTTCCTATTGGTTATATTATAGCTATGCTCCCTGGCATTTCGTGGTCGGCTCTGCCTCCTGCAGGGGCCATTTTGGGATTGTGCCCCCTGCCCTGTGTTGTGTCAGAATTCCCAAGGTGTCCACAGGCTCAAATAGTTCAGTGATGCTTGCACTAGACTGCCCAAACTGGAATCAGATATTGAGTGAGATACACTGAGGAAGGAAGGAAGGAAGGAAGGAAGGAAGGAAGGAAGGAAGGAAGGAAGGAAGGAAGGAAGGCCTGGTGCCTAAAATTAATTCAACTGAGTGTCAGGTGGATGAGTGTGGGGCAGCAGTTCTACTATCAAGGGGCCATCCCTCAAAAGGTCCTCTTTCCGGCAGTGAGCTACTTCATAGCTGAAGGTAAGATACGAAGATTTTGGGTTTGTAAAGTGCTTTCAAGTTGCAGCTGACTTATGACAACCCCGTACGGTTTTTCAAGGCAAGAGATGAACAGAGGTGGTTTGCCATTGCCTGCCTCTGCGTAGCAATCCTGGACTTCCTGGGTGGTCTCCCATCTAAGTACTAATCAGGACTGACCGGGGGCAGGGAGGCAGAGAGACCGTTCCTAGAGGCAAGAGCTGAATGTTGATCTGTCTATATGAGGAGAAGGTCATGCAGGATAGACTGTTTCAAGAGTCCCCAACCATGCTGCCCACCAACACCTTCTAGAAAAGTGGCAGGACCAGCTGGGTCATCCCCAGCAAAGCTTCTGATTGGCCATTGGAGATTTGATTGGCTTTGCTGATTTTTAAAAAGACGTCGCTTTGGCAGCAGCTGCGACTGAAAGTAAGTCGTGGCGGCGATTTTCTGGCTGCCCCTGCCATGCTGTGTCAGAATTCCAGTGGTGCCCAGGAGCTCAAAAGTGTCTGTTTGCTGCACTGAACTGCTTCAGACAACAAAGAACATAACAGCAGTATCAGATGCAATTCTTCTGTCTGAGATCCCTGCACATAGAAATCATGTGCATCAGGGAAAGACTGAGGTTAGAAACCCTTTCTCCAACATCAGGTTTCCAAAATGCAGTGTGTTTTTGGTTGGGAGAGAAGGCCTAGACCAGGGGTGGCCAAACTGTAGCCCGGGAGCCACATGTGGCTCTTTCACACACATTGTGTGGCTCTTGGCAGGGCAGCTGGAGAAGCGAAGGGGAAGCATACTCTCCCTCCCACCTTCCCATCTATTTGCTTTCTTTGCTTCCCCCTCTCTTTCTCTTTCTTTCCACCTCTTTCATTCTTTGTTGGGATTCTTTGATTCAGGGTTGATGGTCGTATTGCAAACACAAGAGCCACATTTGGTAAAAGAAAAAATATCTTTACTATAAAAGCAAAATAAAACATGGGGTAAGGTACTTTGGATAAAAGAAATAAAATAAAAGGTTACATGCTTACAGTTACTTTCAGTAATATATGCTAACAGTTACATCTTTCTATCTGTTTCAGCTTCTAGAGGAGAACTTCCTCTCTGGTTCACACAAAGGGCCATAAACCTTGTGAATAAAATTAATGCTAGATCACAGCATTTCCACAAACAAGTTGTGAGTTCACCAATACAAAGGCTACAGATCACTTCATTAGGGTAAAGAACTCCCACAAACTTTCCCACCGTTGAATGTAACATTAACATCCTGTTTCCCAACAAACAACATTTAACTCTGTAATGACTGAAGTGTAAGTCTTTCTCTGTCTTTCCACCTCTTTCATTCTTTCTTTCCACCTCTCTCTTTTTCTCTCTCTTAGACAAATCAATCTCATTAGCAAACAGATGTCATGATCAATATCTGTGCCTACCCCTTTTGTTTTTGTTTTTGGGCAATCTCAAGTAATGTTAATAAAAAAGCAAATCTGCATATTTTACAATAAAATAAAAACGTGAGTGTGATCTTTGTTTCTGTCTTGTGGCTCTCAGACACCTGACGTTTATTCTGTGTGGCTCTCATGTTGAGCAAGTTTGGCCACCTGTGGCCTAGACACTGTCCCAAGCCTCAGCCTCCGGGATTGTTGTTGTTTTTTTGCAAACAAGTCCGTGAGATAGACAGACAAACTGTCGGTTTTCTTCCTGTTTACTCTCCTGTCTCTGTCCCTTTGACATAGACTAATAGATTACAGGGAAATTGACTTCTTCCCTTCCCTTCTGCTCTCTCACACTCTCTCTTGCGCACACATGACAAAGAAGGAGCACGCTCAGGGCCGGCTCCAGCTTATTTTGCACCCTATGCGAGGATCCCTTCTCCCCCCCCCTCATCCAAGCTAGTTCGATTAGACTATATCTCTGCCTCTAAGCTTTACTGTCTAGAATGTAGTTCCTAAGTAAGAGGAAGTCTTGAAACTGAAAAACGGTTCTGTGTAGCTTTGTAATTCTGCTAACCCCTTGAGAACAAAGGGCTTCTACTGCGTGTAGCCAAGGTGCACTCCACTGAGAAGAGATACTGGACTAACTAACCACTTACTATCAGTGCCTATTAACCACAAAGTATATATAGGAACTCTTGGTCTGGGGCAAGTGATGCTCGGTATTCTTTGGGTGATGGGGGGGCAACAGTGGGAGGGCTTCTAGCATCCTGGCCCCACTGCTGGACCTCCCGATGGTACCTGGTATTTTTGGCCACAGTGTGACAAAGTGTTGGACTGGATGGGCCATTGGCCTGATCCAACATTGGCTTCTCTTATGTTCTTATGTTCTCCCAACAGGTTATGGGCCCAGCATTTTTCAGGAAAAGTATTCAACCATGCAAATCCCCACAGGTTCTCTGAAGTAGTTGAGACTTTGAATTGTTTTTAACACACACACCCCACCAATGATCCATTATTAGGGATGCCAGCCTTCAGGCGAGACATGGGGATCCCCTGGAATTACAGCTCAACTCCAACAGCGGCTGGTAAGCTCTGTTGCATCCTCACTGCAAGGCCACATGGACTGGGAGGGGTTGCAAAGGAAAACCCATATGGGCGGACTGGAGAGCCAGCAGTGTAGCAGTGTAGCACTGGGCAAGACACTCCCACGCTGTTTGACTGCTGCAGAGGAGGTGGTTCCGACATGCTGAAGCCACATTCAGAGTGGCTCTGCCCACTCCCCACCCCCCAAGCAGTCTCCTGTTCCCTCCCTTGCACTACTAGGAGGAGGAGGAGATTGGATTTATACCCTGCCCTTCACTACCCAAAGGAGTCTCAGAGCGGATTACAATCCCTTTCCCTTCCCCCTCCCCACAACAGAGGTAGGTGTGAGGTAGAAGGGGCTGAAAGAGCTCTCTTGAGAACTGCCCCTGAGAGAGCAACTCTGAAAGGAGTTATGACTGACCCAAAGAGCTGCATGTGGAGGAGGAGTGGGGAATCAAACCCAGTTCTCCCAGATTAGATTCCATGCTCTTAACCACCGGCCGCATAAGGCTCGCGGGCCACATAAGAGCCCTGGACGGGCCTTATGGTTGACACCCCTGCTCTGTGGAATTATGTCCCTCCCCTCCCTAAACTCCACCCCCTTCAGGTTCCACCCTGCCAAATATCCAGGCCCTTCCCAACCCAGAGCTGGTAACCCGAAACCCCACCGAGGTCCCTGTCCTCCCCAGGCTCCACCTTCAAATCTCTGGGAGTGACTTTCCCAACTTGGGTATGGCACCCGCACCCCTCATCCCCTGCTGGTGGCCAGGAGGGCTTTGCACACAAAGGCTTACCCTCTGCATAAAACTTTGTTGGTCTTAAAGGTGCCACTGGGCTCGAACTTGGTTCAGTGAGGAAGGAAGAGAGTGAAGCTGGTTCTTGGAGAAGGGCAGGGCGCTCTTAGTGTAAGCGAACAGGATCATAGACTCACTGAGTTGGAAGGGGCC
>NW_015170042.1:2616-6637 GCF_001447785.1 Gekko japonicus | reverse complement strand
GCCACTTCTGTCTCCACTGGGAACAACGGGGAACAGCTGACTTCTGGGCCGTATTAAAAGTATTTCTCCCACTCGACCAGTTGCCTCTTGTTCTTTCCTCAAGGTCATCCAACAAAGGTCCCTGATGGTAGCCGGGGGCAAATGTTCCCTCTAAGCTGTGGAGTCTTGTGAGCAAAAATTCTTCTGTGTGAGCTACTGTCATTAAAGTTGTGAGCGAGCAATTTGGTAACTGCATAGATTAGTTTGCTCTGGAGCCATCCCTTCCTGAGCGAAGACAAAAATGTGTGAGCTGGAGGCTAAAAAGCTGTGAGCTGGCTCACACTAACTCAGCTTAGAGGGAACACTGGCCAGGGGGGAAATTGAACCTCGGCCTCCCAGGCCTTTGTCCGGCTCTCTCAGCACCACTCTACCCTGGCGGTCACACCCAAATCCCCTCCGATCGGCGTCTTAAGCCAAAGTGGGGAGGGGGGTGTCAAGCCCTTTGTGGGAGCGGGAACCCAACCTTAGCAATGGTGAGATCTCTGTTATATGCTGCTCCGAACACCACAGCCCTGGAAATCTCCAGGTTCTCCCCCACTCACGCAGTGGCATTAAAAGATGTGGGATCTGTATGTGTTGGGATACTATTTTAAAGTTTGTTAGCAGAGTATTAAAGAGACTGAGTCGATGGTGAGTATTTAAAATATAAAAGTTTACTATAAACCTAAGATGGGAAAAGGGTACAGAGGATATAAAATAACAAAGAGCTATTATGCCTACATCCTTACATCTTAAAGGTAAGACGGGGAGAGCCGGAATGGCGTCTCCTTCTCTAGTCAGAACAAAGAACACACAGCACGGGAAGAGAAGACTTGACACCTTGGTTTCCAATCAGAGTAGCAAACTAGCTCCAAAGTTCCCCGGCATCCTATTGTCTAAACAGATTGGTTACAAAACAAACATGTGACTTAACAAACATCATTAACCCCATTAACCCTGAAAATACTGAAGAGTTTTAACTTGTAATACCCAACAGTATGTCATGGCAAAAAGTACAGACAATTTAGAACGTTTTTCTCCGCCTTCTAAGCGCTCCACATTCCCTACTATCTGGCCACCAGTACTTGAATATCTCACATCTCAAGGTGAAATCCCAAAACGGGTTCTTGATTTGGGTCTTGATATACTTTAAAGAGATAAATATGTTGTTGTTTTTGTTTTTGAACTTGATACAGGTTCTACCTTATATTTATTGTGTGCCACTTGGAATGAATCTAACTATTTCAGCATAGTATCGCTGTTGTTTGCTATTATACTGTTTGTCATCTTTCAGCTTCAGATGTATTGTGTGTATGGTTCTGGTGGGATTCTTTTTAAGTAAAGCAGCAGAGTATTAAGAGACTGAGTCCATGGTGTGTTTTAAAATATAAAAGTTTACTATAAACCTAACATGGGGAAAAGGTACACAGGATATAAAATAACAAAGAGCTTATATGCCTACATCCTTGCAGCTAAAGGTAATACGGGAAGAGCCGGAATGGCGTCTCCTTCTCTAGTCAGAACAAAGAACACAAAGAGACGGGAAGAGAAGCCATCAAATGCTAATACTTGACACCTTGGTTTCCAATCAGAGTAGCAAACTAGCTCCAAAGTTCCCGGGCATCCTATTGTCTAAACAGATTGGTTACAAAACAAACATGTGACTTAACAAACATCATTAACCCTGTAAATACTGAAGTGTTTTTTAACTTGTGTTACTTAAAAACTAATAAAACATGTTAGTCACACACAAAAAATGGTGAAATCTTAAAAGGGTCATTCTTTCAGAAAGGCTTTGGGCGTTATTTGGAACAGGCACCAGAGGCGCAGGGCTTCGCCCAGGGGTCCACATCCTTTTTGAGTCTGTTGGCACCTTTGGGATTCTGACTCAGCTGGGGAGGGGGTCGCGTGCAGACACAAAAGGGCTGTCGGGAAACGGGGACCCCCGGCTGATGTCTATTTCAATGAGGCAGGATGGGAAAATTCATGTCCTTTCCAGTTGCCGCAGGAAGCTGGTTGTCCTGGTTAGAAGGCAGAGAAATCCACTCTGCACAACCACACGGTGACCCGGGGCAGCTCCATGCGGGGATTTTAGAGGGATTGTGCATGTGGCGAAGGGGGGTTACAAGCGCCCCTCTAGACCCTGGAGCCCATATCCTGTTCAAACTGAATTCCTCACGTCAGGCCAACGTGCCAAGACTGAATCAACCCTTTTTGCGCATCCCAGATATAAAACGGCACCTCTGTCCATTGATATCAGCCGGGTTAGAAGTCAGAGTTCCTTGAGGGGGGGAGGGCAACCTAGCTAGATCGGATCACGTGGAGATCTCCGTTGAGTCATGAGGGACACGATCCGTCAGCATTTCTCATTCCAGAGGTAAAGCGGGAAGGGGAATTGTCAAAACTTCGTTCCTTCCTTGTATGTTGGAGTTAGTGGGGGGGGGCAGATGTGGGGCTGTGGGATGCCGGCCGGAGGGCTCACCGCCTCCCGCTTTCTCCCCTTGGGTGGGGCTCTACCAATTTAGCAGCTTCCCGCCTGCCCGCCTGCCCCGGAGACGGATGTGCTTCTGGGGCTCTGCCGCTGGCCCCGTCCATGGTGCTGAAACGCAGGGCCCGGGTGATTCGCCTCCTCCCACGGGCAGCTGCGTTGGGGCGGAGTGCAGGGGGGGGGGGGGGGGGGGCACAGGATCGCGTGGACCCCACGCAGAGCTCCGGATCAGGATCGGTCCCGCACAGCATTGTATAAACCGTCAAGTTCTTCCCTAAAACGAACATCACATAAGAAGTCTGTTAGACCGCACGGGGCCTCCACTGAACGCCTGCCTGATTCGCCTAATGGGGCTCTTTGCCTCCTACGACCCTGAAGCCATCTCGGAAGTGAACCACAGCCAGCCTGCCGGCAGCCATCCCTTAAAAGCTCACCTTGCATTCAATGTTCCTTCTAAGCTGTGGAGTCCTTTGAGCAAAAATTCTACTTTGTGAGGCGGCCCGTAGCTAACATGGGGCCCACGGGGCCTGGCCCCCTAGTGTTTCTTCTGGGCCCCCTCCATCTCGGGCTGCCCCCAAAGTGCTCCAATTTTCCACCTGCATTGTACTTTCATTTAATTAGCTGGCGGGCCCCCTGAGGCCCCCTCCCACAAAATTCCCTAGCTACGGGGCTATTGTGAGCTACTGGAATTAAAGTTGTGAGCCAGCGATTTGGCTGCTGCATAAATTAGTCTGCTTTGGAGCCATCCTTACTGAGATAAGACAAAAATGGGTGAGCTGGAAGCTTAAAAAACTGAGCTAGCTCACACTAACTCAGCTTAGAGGGAACACTGCTCACATTTAGAGGTGGAGATACAGATGGGGGGGGCTGGGGGGTCGAGACAGGCTGAGAGGCCTCGGCCTGATTCCCACGCCAATTACTTGTGTGCTAGTGTGCTGTCCCCCCTCCGGCATATATGTAATGAACTATCTACTTCCATTTCAATGTATCTGAGGAAGTGACCCTGCTCACCAAAGCTCATACCTTGAATGGAACTTTGTTGGTCCTTAAGGTGCCACTGGACTCAGACTTTGTTCTGCTGCTTCAGACTGCGCGCCTTCCCAGAACCCCAAGCGGTGATGTTGCTTTTTTCCAAGGTTCTCCCCCTCCCTTTCCCTGTACTTTCAGAGGGCGGGGCTTTCATCAAGGGATCCTAACCGAATCAGAGCGGGCTAACCCCTCTTGGAATATCAGTTCCAACCCAAGCGTCCTTGGATGATCTTGAGCAAAGAACAAGTGTTGGGTATTACAAGTTGAAAACATTCAGTATATCTGGGGTTAAATGTTTGTTTGTGTTACTGTTAGATTTTGGTATTCTTAATTCTTCTTTTTTTTTAATAAATTTTTATTAATTTTTTTATAATAACACTCAACAATAACATTCAAAACACAAACATTAACCTTAATCTGTTACATGTTCCATATCCAAGAGGCAATGAAAAACCAATACAAAATATCCATATAACATTTTTCCCT
>NW_015170042.1:1007-2045 GCF_001447785.1 Gekko japonicus | reverse complement strand
TCTGAGTCTGAATTATTTTACTCTGGCTCTGCTGGACTATCTTATCTCTGCTAAATACCATTTTTTTCAATATCTCACTATCACCCAACAGTTAGTGAAACTCCTGAGTAGTGGTTTCAAATCTAGGTTTTATGTTCTGCGCGTACTTAGTTCTTTGTGTTCTGTCCATGTCTGTAAGCCTCTTTGAGCTCCCTAAGGAAGAGAGGCGGGTGGCTCATAAATGTTTTCAATTAAGCAATTAAATAAAAATAGATCTTCCTGACCCTCCCTTCCTTCTTTTCCAGGCTGCCACATTTCCTAGTCTCCTTTTGTTGGAGTATTGCATAAAATTCAGCAGAGTTAAAGAAACAGGTTAGTGATGCCAGAGTTCAATAATCAGACCCAGAGCCCATGTGTGTTTAAAAATATAAAAGTTTACCTCAATTCTACCATAGGGAAGGGTAACTTGGGAGAAAATAACAACAGCTCTATAAGCTACATCCTCTCACTAGACTAGAAGAACTGTAAGATGGCTCTCTAACGTGCTTCTTCTCCAAGGCGAACAAAAAGGGGAAGAGAGGCCATAAAATGCAAAGTCGCTATCACTTTGCTCCCAATTAAACTCTTAGAACAGGGATGCTTTTCGCGGGCTAACAGACTTGAGCTAACATTGGCTAACACAAAGACAGGTGATTTCCTGTAACAACAGAACAGACATTTAACCCCATACATACACATTGAGTGTTTTTAACATGCAAATACCCAACACCTTTTCTCTCTCAAAGGGGGGTCCTGGCCAGGCCAGAAGACACCTTTGTCATTCCTCAGCTGTTTTGGGGGGGGGTAAGTAGAGCAGAAGCTCCCTTTGTTCCCAGGGCCCCCTCCCTTTCCCTGCACTTTCGGAGGGCGGGGCCTTCACTTACCCCATATCAATGGATACTAACCTCATTACAGGGGGCGAATCCCTCTTAGTATACCAGCCCCGTGTCTTTGTTTGGTGGGGGGGGGGCTTTTGCATTTCTAGTATGTTTTCCTGCCTTTCACAGGTTTCCTTACACA
>NW_015170042.1:0-977 GCF_001447785.1 Gekko japonicus | reverse complement strand
CCCCCCCAAGGCAAGCCAGGGGAGCCAATCTCTGTGGCCCAGGGATCAGTCCTAACTCTGGGAGCTCTCCAGTTCTCACCTGGAGGCTGGCAGCTGTCATCATTTGCCCCATGAGGCGGTTCCGTGCGTGTGTGTGTGTGTGGGGGGGCAACTCTGTCAGGAGACTGAGACCGAGAGGCCACCACAGCACGGATTCCCCCACCGCCACAGCGAGTTCCAGGGGATCGCGGCACCAAGGGCAGGGGAGAGGACCACGGGCGGTTCCCTCCCAAGCCAGGCGCTCCCTTGGGAAGGCGAGCGGCTCTTATCTCCAGAAGGACATCGCCCCTCTTTGCAGGGCTGTTGTGTATAAGGCTGCCAAAGCAGCATGGTAGAAATGCGAGTTGTTCTTACTGTCACATCACTAGGTCTAGTTTACATATGACAGAAGCTCCATCCCCTGTTCGGAATGGGACATCAGTTCTGGGGTTGACTTCCTAGGATTTTATGGCACTTTCTCTCATACAACAGTCGTGGTTATTAACGAGTTCATCATCATTCAGTTCCGTTCCTTTCCGTGCACCTTGGTGTTTAGTCTTGCCGGCCACATGGCCACGTTAACGTCTTCGGACAGCGCTGGCTCTTCGGCTTGGAAACGGAGATGAGCACTGCAACCCTAGAGTCGGACTCGACTGGCTTTCGAGCAAGGGGACCTTTACCTTTACATCATTCAATACAACATACTAAACTATAATCCAGATCTTATGCTGCTATCCCATGCCTTTGAGTATGCTATAAAGCAGGGGAATTCTGACTGACGGTTGGTGGCTGTTCTTTCAGCCTGTTCAGACGGCCCACCTGCGAGCCAGTCGCTATTTCAGGATTGCTTTGGGTAGGATTTAAAACAGGCTTATGCCAGTTCCACTAATGAAAGGTTGGAAAGTTCATTTCCATTTCAGCCGGGAGGGGAGGCGGATGCCCTGCTTAGAGGGCAGGGG
>NW_015170041.1:4362-6487 GCF_001447785.1 Gekko japonicus | reverse complement strand
GGGGGGTGTGTGTTTCCAGACAGACTGATCTGCACAGAATGCAGATTTGCAATTAAAATTGGGAATGCATCGATCAGTTAAAATTAAAACATATCAACAGTACAGAACTAGATGTGCCTCGACAGATGATGTTAATATTGGCAATGTAGAGTCTGCGGTCACTCTTGTGGAGTTCTGGTCTCCCGTTCTGGACTGGAGAGGGACCTACCAGCAGAGTTTGTAATGCGTAGAGGACGAGCCGGTCTCCTCCGTCGTCCCTGTCGCTGTGAGATGTCATCGGGCTCTTCTTGGGGTCCAGCCCGGACACAGAGAAGGGTGGCGTCAGAAGGAGCTTAAAGTACAGAGGCGTTTCCGTGTTGTTGGTGAGTTTCAGGTTGAGGGTAGTGGGTGAATCGGTCAAGACCTAAGAAAGAACAAGTGTAGACCCATTAGCCTCAATTCAGTATAAAAGTGAGAGCCAGTTTGGTGCGGTGATTAAGAGCGCGGACTCTAATCTGGGAGAACCGGATTTGATTTCCCACACCTCCACATGCAGCTGCTGGTGTGACCTGGGGTCAGTCACGAGTTCCTTTAGAGCTGTTCTCTGAAGAACAGTCCTTGAAAGAGCTCTCACAGCCCTACCAACCTCACAGGGTATCTGTTGTGGGGAGGGAAAATTAAAGGAGATTGTAAGCTGCTCTGAGATGCCTTAGTGAAGGTAAAAGTTTCCCTTGCTCGGAAGCCAGTCGAATCCGACTCTAGGGATGCGGTGCTCATCTCTGTTTCCAAGCCGAAGAGCCAGTGCTGTCCAAAGACTTCTCCGTGGTCATGTGGCTGGCATGACTAGGCACCAAGGCGCACAGAACACTGTTACCTTCCCACCAAAGCAATTTTGCAATTTCTGCCTTTTGAACCGCTAGGCTGGCAAGAGCTGGGACCAGAGACGGGCGCTCACTCTGTCATGCAGCACTCGAGTCTCGAACTGCTGAGCTACCGACCTTCTAGCCTGCAGTTCGGCGTCTTAACCACTTGAGCCACCGTGATGAAGGGAGGGTATAAATTCAGTTTCCTCTTCTTCAGTTTCTTTGGTCCCTGCAAACTGTCTGCCTCTTTGAGCGGTCCCCATACGGCCATGTTTTGGATGGACCGAACCTTATGGAATCTGACTGAGGTAGGTGTGACTAAGCACCGAATCCCGCGAGTCAATGGCCTGTTATTGGCGCACGTAAGACCAAATGTATGAGTCCTGGGGCACTAGGCCAGTGGCTGCGTCTGGGCCCAAGAATGGCCCCTCCTGCCCCGGTTGGCATGGCTTCTGCAAGCCGCTGCTGCCTTTGCCTACCGAAGAGTCTCATCGCTCCAGTGGGGCTCTGTGGAGAATGGGTGGGAGGGGACGTGGTCTATGAACGGCCTCCTCAAGTGGTCTCCGATGGGGCTTGGGGGACCCCAGAGTTCCAAGGAAACTGGCGCAGTTCTGCTCTGGAGCTGACCACCACTAGGAAAAGGCACCCCAAGAGTTTTGTCTGGCATTATCAATGGTGCTGAGGCGGATCAGGGATTTAACAAATCCTGAGGTCCACAACAAGAGGACCTGTGTTGTGCGAGCAGAACAAGCTTCGGACGAAGGATGGGGAAACAAACTTAACCCTGGAAACGAGGGTCAAACAGAACCTGAAAAGGTAAGTCAAACTGAGGCGGCCAACAGTTAAAACTTAATATGTAAATAGTATGTAAAAATACATATACCTATTTGTAAAGATTAAAAAAACATATAGGGGCCAAATCACACCTCATGTAAAAATTCAAAAATCATATATACACAAGGGTCAATGGACTGGCGAACAACGAACAGCAGGGCTCTTCTGATGTTCTTATCAGGGGAAGGCTTCGGCCTCTGTGCCATATTGTTAGCCCTCCAGAGGAACTGGTTTGGCCACTGTGTGAGACAGGATGCTGGACTTGATGGACTCTCACTGGTCTGATCCAGCAGGGCTCTTCTGATGTTCTTATCAGGGGAAGGCTTCGGCCTCTGTGCCATATTGTTAGCCCTCCAGAGGAACTGGTTTGGCCACTGTGTGAGACGGGATGCTGGAGTAGATGGACCCTCCCTGGTCTGATGCAGCAGGGCTCTTCTGACGTTCTTATC
>NW_015170041.1:0-2432 GCF_001447785.1 Gekko japonicus | reverse complement strand
TCCTCTGTGAGGACATATCTGCGCATCCCTCCCCATAGCTAGCAATCCAAAACAGTCCAGTGGCACCTTTAAGACCAAGTTTTATTCAGGTACAAGCTCTCCCTCCTCTGCAAGGACAGATCTGCACGTCCCCCACCCCAATAGCTAGCAATCCAAAACAGTCCAGTGGAGCCTGAGCGGTGGGTGTTGCCTTCTGACACACTTCCAGTGATGTCAGGGGGTGTGGCATATGCAAATAAGTTATGCTAATGAGCTCCTGCACCTCTTTTTCTACGAGATGACCCCTGGTCCCCGGGACCTCCAGGCGGTAGGCGATGTGAACGACCTCCGCCCGAGATCTGCTGCCAGTCTGAGTTGACAATGCCAAGGCTCTGATTTAAGATAAAGCAGATTTCATGAGTCTGTGTGTGTGTGTGACTTACAAGGCAGGCTTCACAAATGCTTGTAGGTCGATCCTCAGAGGCGGAACGCCGTGGCCGTCGGCACGTGTCACTTTCCCCGGGATTTCCCGAATGACCTGGTGCAGGGGGGAAAAAAATCTGTGGTCCTCCAAGTGTAGAGTGTTAAAAGAGTCCCTTTGGGGCTTGGCTCTCCCTGGGCTGCTGTCTGGGCTGACGGACTCACCATATGAATGGGGTGCCCAGTGCAATGTCCTCTGGGACAGCTGGGGCTGACTTGAGATTTTTGCTTCCAGAGGCAGGGCAAGTTATGCTAATAAGCTCCTGCACCTCTTTTTCTACGAAATGACCCGAGTGATGGTATCACTTTGCTCTGGTTAGACCGCACTTGGAGTGCTGCGTTCAGTTTTGGACACTGCAGTTCAAGAAGGATGTTGACAAGCTGGAACAGGTCCAGAAAAGTGTGACAGGATCCTCTTGTTCTTAGCATGGGGCATGTAACTAAACTGTCTCCAGCACGGTAACCATATAAACTAAGCTTGTTGTTCCTGTTTGGTCCTTGAATCTGTTAAACATCTTCATTATGCTGTGTGCTAATTTACTGCTCACCCTCTACCTACATGCATGGACTGGTATTTTCCATGTCATTGTATCTGAAGAAGTGTGCGTGCACACAAAAGCTTATCCCTCGAATAAAACTTTGTTGGTCTTAAAGGTCAGAAGCCTCAGTTGGGGGGGGGAGAGAATTAAGAGGGCGAGGCCTTTCCCTATCCAGTCTCTACCTTGCTATCCAGGCTCATGAAGCCGAGGGCGAAAGCTTCACACTCAAACTTATTAATGATCTCCGGCAGGATCAGTGGAGTGAAGGAAATGTGGATGGATGCGGCGCCCCCTGCAGGGATGACCTGGAATCAAACAGTGGTTTCGTTAACAGCTGTGTTGCTTTGGATGAGGTTGTTTTGAGAAGCGCCATGCGACCAGCGGAGGAAACTTGCACAGTTGCCATCACGTGGGGAAGAGGCTGAAAAGATTCTTAAAAGAGGAGAACACGGCAATGTGGTGCACAGGGTCACACAGAATCATGTGCGAGAGTCGCCGCCAGTGTTCCCTCTAAGCCGAGTGAGTGTGAGCTAGCCCACAGTTTTTTAGCCTCCGGCTCACACATTTTTGTCTTAGCTCAGGAAGGATGGCTCCAGAGCAAACTAATGTATGCAGCAGCCAAATCGCTCCCTCACAACTTTAACACCAGTAGCTCACAAAGTAGAATTTTTGCCCACAAGACTCCACAGCTGAGAGGGAGCATTGCCACCAGTGTTCCCTTTAAGCTGAGTTAGCGTGAGCAAGCTCACAGTTCTTTAGCCTTCGGCTCCCACATTTCTGCCTTCGCTCGGAAAGGATGTGGCTCCAGAGCCAACTGATTGATGCAGTGGCCCAATCGCTCGCTCACAACTTAAACGCCAGCAGCTGACAAAGCAGAATTTTTGCTCACAGGACTCCACAGCTTAGAGGGAACACCGCCTTCCGGTTTCTCCTGGGAGAAAGGGTGGCTGGCCAATATGAATGAAAAAAAGGGAACGGGAGATTGCTGGAATGAGAGGGAGCAAGGCAACGAAGACGTGTAAGAAGCGTGGTATGGTGTGTCTCTAAGGCGTGGGGATTCCTGGCCACTGCTGGCTACCCATGGGCCCCAGGAAGTCCACTGGACAAAACGATGCTGGGCCACATAGCCACGCCCACGCCACTGGCCATGGCTGGTGTCCCGCCAGATGATCAACACCTCCTTCCCTGCTTCTGCATTCTTAGCCAGGCAACAGAACTCAAGAATCTAATCGGGCTCCTGGTGAGACCTCAAACACGGCCACTGGGCTGTCCTGAGGGTTTGCTGGACCCATAACTGAGCGGAGGCCTCCAGACGCCACTTGCTGACATTGCGCTCCTGGATGCAATCCTGGATTCTGCTCCAGTAGCGGCTGCACCCTTCTCTGACACAAGGACATTTCCTCTTAGAATATCAGAGAAGCCATGTTGGATCAG
>NW_015170040.1:6175-6556 GCF_001447785.1 Gekko japonicus | reverse complement strand
ATCCTTCCTAAGATTCTCACAAATGCACCGGGTAGGTTCCTTCGCCTTTTAAATTGCCAGTCACCTGTTCAGTGGTGATGGATTTAAGTTCGGGACTCACTTTCGCCTCATACCAAAGGTGCTGCTTTGTCTGATCAAAGGTGAAACCTCCATGCTTCTTTTAGACATTGTTGACTCAGTATGAAACCATTCCCTTTAGACAGGAGCATACACCATCCTAACTGATAGATGGGTTCGGGACTCACTTTCGCCTCATACCAAAGGTGCTGATTTGTCTGATCAAAGGTGAAAACTCCATGCTTCTTTTAGACATTGTTGACTCAGTATGAAACCATTCCCTTTAGACAGGAGCATACACCATCCTAACTGATAGATGGGCAT
>NW_015170040.1:5439-6084 GCF_001447785.1 Gekko japonicus | reverse complement strand
TGCAGGCTGTGGAAGGTCGGTAGTTCAGCAGTTCGAGACCCGAGTGTGCCACATGACGGAGTGAGCTCCCATCTCTGGCCCCAGCTCCTGACAACCTAGCAGTTTGAAAACAAGAAATTGCAAGTAGATAAATAGGTACCACTTCGGTGGGAAGGTAACAGCATTCCGTGTGCCTTGATATTTAGTAATGCCGGCCACATGACCACGGAAACGTCTTTGGACAGCATTGGCTCTTCAGCTTTGAAACGGAGATGAGCACCGCAACCCTAGAGTCGGATTCGACTGGCTTTCGAGCAAGGGAACCTTTACCTTTACCTTTTTTCTTTCATTTTAGTTAGAATGAGGACCAAAGCAGGAAGTCAAGTATACAGAAAACATTTATTTAGTTATTTATTTTATTCTATTTGTCTCCTTTCCTACCCTGCAAGCGGGCTCAGGGCAGCTCACAACACATAGTAAAACAATAAATAATATGTTGTCAAAGGCTTTCGCAGCTGGAGGTCATTAGCTGTTGTAGATTTTCTGGGTTTTATGGCTGTGGTCCTGGCATTGTATTTATTTATTTATTTATTTATAAGTATTTTTACCCCGCCCTACCCCGCGAGCGGGCTCAGGGCGGCTTACAAGGGGCATAGCCCATTCATA
>NW_015170040.1:4964-5271 GCF_001447785.1 Gekko japonicus | reverse complement strand
ATAGCGCCAGATTATTCGGGGCTTTCCAGACCCTGCTGGTAACTACCACCGTTGGTGGTGGTGGCAGTAGTGGCAGCCCCTACGTATAAGCCTGGTGGAAGAGCTCCGTCTTGCAGGCCCTGCGGAACTGCATAAGGTCCCGCAGGGCCCTGATCTCATCCTTCTGATCTCATCCGGGAGCTCGTTCCACGGGTCAGGGGCCGCCACTGAAAAAGATCTGGCCCTCGTCACAGCCAACTTTACCTCTCGGGGACCCGGAACCACTAATCGGCTCCGGGTCTCCGACCGAAGTGCTCTTGGGGGTATG
>NW_015170040.1:0-1827 GCF_001447785.1 Gekko japonicus | reverse complement strand
AAGTGAAGGAAGATTGATCGAGAAGGGGTGGGTGCAGAAAGACAGGAGGGAACTTTGACAGAGAAGGGGGGAGAGGGAAGCAAAGGTGGGGGAAATGCCCCCTCTCCGCAAGTTTCTTGCGGGTCTCCCCTTGTAATACATAAAACACAATTAATTCCAATAGTACACATTCCAATAATACATAAAACACAATCAGTATAAATACAGTGTTAAAATCAACATAGTAATAAAGTGCTAGCAAAGTTCCACAATTTTGAACATTAACTTGATTGGTCTGCTTTAGTTGTCTTAAGGGGAGACTGGTTCAGGTAGGAATTAGAGGGTCCAGTGGATCAGGGCTCTTCTGCCATAAGATGTCGATTGTTGTTAGTGATGGCAACAGTGGTCTTGATGGTGGTGGACTTTAAAAAACGTATTCCCCTGAAATCTTGTAGGTCTCCGAGGGGCTACTGAACTGGAATCCAGCTCTCCTACGGCAGATTAAGATGGCTACCCCGGTGAAACTTAATATAGGTCCGATTAACCTGAAAACAACACAGCTTTCCCTTTCTATTTCTATGTGAAACTACATGGCAAGAGAAGAGCCAGCCAGACATCATATACATTTTTTTAAAAAATGTCCATTAGAGCTAAGGCCATAAACAAGGTTATAGAGTGGAAATTTGAAAAGTACAGCATCTAAGCAATAAATATGTAGTCCTTCTGTGTCATGAGTATTAATAAGTTACTTGTTGTATATTTTACAAAAGGAGTAAGAAGCATCTGGTACATGAACCCTTCATGGGGAAAAGAGGAAGTATTAGGGAATTCCCCCTCCCTTGTACCAATGTGTGGCCATAGTTAAGGTCGATATAGGTGATTAGCACCCAAGAACTGTAAACCGCCCAGAGACCCCTACGGGGGTTAGGGCGGTATATCAAGCCGAAGGATAAAATAAAAAATAAATGTATCTCTCTAATTTTCCCACTGCTTACAGCTGTCCAGTTGTATTCTCAGCAAACTATCCTACCCAGGGTCATAATGTGCAGGTTACCACAAGGAAATAAAAAAGAGAGTAAAATTTGGTTTTGAAGAATCAGATGTTTTTATGGATGCTGGGTAATTTATTCAAGTGGGAGTTGTATGACCTGGTTGTGATGTTCAGCCCTGAATTAACCATTGAACAAAATAGGGCACCAAAGAGAAGGGGGCACCCCAGAGCTCCCCCCTAGCTATCATGCCCTTAACTCTGTCACTGCCACACTAGACTTTAGTCATTTTTTTTGGTCATTTCCCTTATCTGCCACATTCAATTTTAAAGTTGTCGTCAGATATCACATTTTATTTCCCATCTTGCGGCGTGAATGTTCCGCTTCCATCTTGTCAGTTAAGCAATGGAAGGGCCAAGGGGCACCATTGTCAGGCTGTGTTTAGGGCATCCGTTGGCCTTAATCCGGCCCTGGTGATGTTGCAGCCAATGTTCCCTCTAAACTGTGGAGTCTTGCGAGGGCAATGCGCACGCGCTAACAAGCTACTGGCATTAAAGCTGTGAGCGAGCAATTTGGCTGCTGCATACACTAGTTTGCTCTGGGGCCATCCTTCCTGATCTAAGACAGAAATGTGTGAGCTGGAGGCTAAAAAACTTTATGCCAGCTCACACTAACTCACCCTAGAGGGAACACTGGTTGCATCCCTGGTGGTGCTGAAAAGAACTGTGATGACTCCTTTCAGAGGGGCTGGCTCGCTTCTTTTGACTTGGTGGGAGAAATATATCTGGATTCCCGTTTTTTTTATGGCAGGGAAGAAGGATTACAAAAGTGCACTCTTGTCATTCTAAGGCCATTCTTC
>NW_015170039.1:6250-6653 GCF_001447785.1 Gekko japonicus | reverse complement strand
CACACTTTGTCTCATACCTTGTTACATTTTGTGTTTTACTTTCCATTCTTCTTAGTGTGAAAGTTAGTGCCTCATCTCTCAGGCAGTGTCCGAGTACTGGCAGAAGGGGGAAACAGGCCCTGGAGGTCCAGAATATCCTGTTCAAAGCTGCAAGCCTATTATCATATGTCTATTTGTGTTGTTTCAAAAATAGACACCAGGTAGGGCTGCCAAGTGGGGGCGGGTAAACCCCCACTTCAGACGCCCGATTTCCGCCGCCGCGGAATCGGGCCCCGTGTGCAACTCCACCCCCCCAAAGCGCAGCATAGCTGCATCACCAGAGGTGACGCAACTACGTCAATCACATTGGGGGCGTGGCCCCGATCGTCGGAAGGAAAACTCTATGGTTTTTCCTCCGACGATC
>NW_015170039.1:5994-6161 GCF_001447785.1 Gekko japonicus | reverse complement strand
GCGCCCGCGCCCCCCGCCGCCCCCCCCGCCGGTAAGACAAATTCACTTGGCAACCCTAACACCAGGGCAACTCATAAGAAATTTGTGAGGAAATTCCCCTATTGGTCCCTACTTTCTCCCCCAGTTTCTGACATTTTTTAATCCCTTGCTTTTTTCAGGATTCAGAT
>NW_015170039.1:0-1607 GCF_001447785.1 Gekko japonicus | reverse complement strand
TGTCACCACAGTGCTACTCTCAGGGCAATTTCCCCCTTCTTCTCGGAAGTGCCACACTCACAGTCTTACCCTCTCTCTCAGCTAGAGATGTAGTTAGGAACCTACCTCTGTCCCTCCTTTTTCTTATCAATAATGTTAATTCCTAAATCTTTATCTACTCTTTAATCAGATTGTGCACGGTTGCTCTGTGAATTATTCTGCCAGCAATAACAGTGACACCCTAACCAGAGTTAACACCCCTTCTGAACTGACTGACTTGGGGCCAAGTCACATGATACATTATTAGGCAAGTCAGGTCTAGGTTCCCTGTACCCTACTTGTGAGTGTAATTTAAAAAATGGGGGGGGGGCATTTCAGTTCTGGAAAATGGCACAGGAGGTGGAGCAGGAGCCCCCGCCCTGAATTCCAAGCCAAATTGGATGGTCAACAATTTTTAAAATGACATTCTCTGCAGCTGCTGTGTGGAGGCTGGGAAAGCCAGTCACTGTACCCAACTTGCCACACACAAAAAAAAAAGATCATGTAGTTTCACCCTTAGGGAGGCACCATAAAGGTAATAACTGGCACTTTGCATTGGACCGAGAAACAAACAGGAAGCCAACGTAGCTGAATCAAGGTTGGTGTAATAAGTTAATGATGGCAAATTGCAGCCTCATTTTTGATCAATAAAAGTTCCTAATAACTTTTCAAAGGTTGCCCACGTACAGCATGTTAAAATAACTCAGTCTGAAATTCACCAGAGCATATGTAACTATGGCCAGATGAGCTTTCTCCAGAAACAATACACAATTGAAGTATCAGCCTAATTGGGCAAAATGCACTCTGTAGGCTTCCCAGGTCTGGCCTCACAACCAGTGGAAGAATGGGAGGGGTACATAGGAAGCAGTCATCAGCAACAGTGTGAATTCACTTCTGATAAAAACCTAGAAGTAACATCATGCTTCTCTAGGAACCACTGAGAATTCTATGATAAAACCATTGAGTTTTTGGTGATTCCTAGACAGGACTGACATCACAGCTGGGGAAAACCCAGAAGAAGAAAAACCCGCGCAAAAGAATAAATGTTAATAAATCCAACATAAAAACCCCCCCACAACACTCAAAAACCAGTGGGGAGATATTTTATCTTCCAGTTCATTCCATTGCTGACCTAAGAGTGGCAGTCCTCAAAGAGAGAAAATTCAAGGGGAGATTACAACATAAGATTGCTGAGCTTAAATTCATTCACAAGTTCAGAACAATGGACTCCCCCCATTCCAGGGCTGAACAGGGACACGGGATTCTTATCTCTGTACAGATGCTAATTTTCAGCCCCAAGCATTTCCCTTCTGTTCTAATCAAGTTAATTACTATCTCTAATCAAGCTAATTACATTACACTTCTGCATCCTGAGTTCCTTCTTTGTAACACCCCTCCCACCTTTGGACTGGGATATAAGGATATAAAGACACAGAAATCTCCGCTCCAACTCATATCTAAGTGAGCTTTGACTTTCAAAAGCTTATACCCACCCCAAATCGTGTTGGTCTCTAAGGTGTTGGTCTCTAAGGTACTGCTGGACTGAAATCCAGCTGTCCGACTGCAGACCAGTATGGCTACCTTCTGAA
>NW_015170038.1:6335-6672 GCF_001447785.1 Gekko japonicus | reverse complement strand
TGTCCAGAGGCTACTTAAAGAGTAAAAATCTTTATTTCAGCATAAATTTTCATAAGTCAGAGATCACTTCATCAAATATATGAAATGTACACCTAATAGCTGCGTTATAAGAAGACTAGTAAGCAAAGCCCGTCGTGGTGGTAGACGACGGGCCCTAGATAGGAAGGAAGGGTGAGTGGAAGGGAGGAATGGAGAAGAGGAGGTAGAGAGAGAGAGACAGAGTTAGAGAGGGGGGAAAGAGAGAAAAGGGGTGGGGGAGACAGAGTGGGGTGAATGTTAGTAATTTGGAAAGAAAGGAAGAAAGAAAGCTAGGAAGGAAGGAAGGAAGGAAGGAAGG
>NW_015170038.1:0-1953 GCF_001447785.1 Gekko japonicus | reverse complement strand
GTGTTGTTTTCTCTCTCTCTCTCTCGGTTTGGGCATGCGCACAGGCTGCCATCTGTAGAACTAAAATATTTGCGCGTGCGCAGAACAGCGATTTCCACTTCAACCCGACTGCTGGAACACTTCCCTTTAAACTTTAAAGGAACACTTCCCTTTAAACGTTTACCCTGAAAATGGCCTCTGTGAGATCCTGAACTCGTCTAAAGGCTAAAATGGCACAGTTTAAACATTATTTTTAATAACGCGGTGGTGGACCTCCGCCTATGCGCACACTGCCAACACTTTAAAAAATAACGGGCAAAAAGCTGAAGCCTCGGGCTACTTTTCCTGAGCCAAGACAAAAATGTGTGAGCTGGAGGCTAAAAAACTGTGAGCTTAGCTCACACTAACTCAGCTTAGAGGGAACACTGCCGCCAATGCTTAAAAAAAAAATGGCGGGCAAAAAGAGGAAGCCTCGGGCAGCTTTCGAGCAGGGAGGGGGTTTAAACCGGAAGTGGCTCGACACTGCAGGAGCGATCAGACGTCAGAAAAGTGCGGCTGGAACCGGAGAACCAGGAAAACACCACTTGTGGACCTGGTATCAAAATACTCTGGGTTAAAGCAGTTTTGAGCCGGAAAGCGACGGCTAGGGGCGGGAGGCAGATGTTGACCGTGTGATCGCGCAGATAAAATCCGTTCCTGAGGCGGGCTGAAAGCAGACTAAAAGGCCCGTCTGACCACACCCAATGGCTGAGATGTCACTATGCCTCAGAACTGGCCTACTTGGTTTGCATATCCGTTAGGATATATGACAGATTCAGCAGTGAAAGTAAGTGGCTAAATTAGTAGTGTCAACCTATGGTTTAGTAGTGGCATGGATATACCATAACTGTACTCTCAGATGGTTGTCAAGGTTAGTGTTTGATTTATTTTTAAAGTAAGAGATGCCAGCGTTCAGATTTGCCTTGCCACCTGTTCTAAGGGCTGAAATATTTCTCATGACATCAGACATCTAGTTGTGTATTCTCCCTCAGCTTTCCATAATACCACTGATAGTAGCAGAAGGGGAGAGTATGGGGAAGATGGGGTGCAATAGTAGGCCATGGATGGAGTTGTTTCACAGTCCCTGTTACAGTTTTAATGATATTCATTAGGCCTGTGAGGATTCTAAATTGATCTGTGAATACTGTCATGACCTACTGTACAGATCTACTGAATGTATACTTACCATAAAGTTTTTTGGGAAGAGAACCTTTTCCTTACCCTTCCTTCCCCCCATTTTCTTGCACACTGAAATGATCCTACAATTGAAGGTTATAGCTGTAGAGATTTGAGAAAGCACTGCTAGGTGTGGATAAATAGCTACAGACAGCCTTATTTTGTGCAAGGCTGAGCCCAACCACTGCCATCTAAATAGAACTATAGGTAAAGGTTCCTTGCTCGAAAGGGTTGCGGTTTCCAAGCCGAAGAGCCAGCGCTGTCCGAAGACGTTTCCGTGGTCATGTGGCCGGCATGACTAAACACCAAGGCGCACGGAACTCTGTTACCTTCCCACCGAAGTGGTACCTATTTATCTACTTGCAATTTCGAACTGCTAGGTTGGCAGGAGCTGGAACTAGAGACGAGAGCTCACTCCGTTCGGGTCTCAAACTGCTGAACTACCGACCTTCCACAGCCTGCAGTTCAGTGTCTTAACCACTTGAGCCACCGCAGCTCCATAAATAGGACTATACATATAGCAATAAGAAAGGATGTGTTCCTGCCTTATGGCAGCAAAAATGCATTAAAATGTCTGAATGTCCATTTAAATGCACATATATCCATGGCTATTCCAAAGGCTACCAGTGCATTTCAATATCCGGTGTCCCCCTTTCCCCTCAGTCTTAACAGGTTGCATCATGAACGTTCTGGAACGGAGCCAGTTGCTGGAGGGAATATGCCCGTCAGGGGCTGCTGTGTCAGCGCAGGATCTGTCAC
>NW_015170037.1:4068-6824 GCF_001447785.1 Gekko japonicus | reverse complement strand
ATTTAAACCATCAACGATTTCCGATTAAATTGCCCTCGGTGATTATTAACCAAGATTGCATAACATGTCATGCAGGCTCAGGGAGTTACAGGCTCCTAGGCGATTTGGCTCGATCTCACTGCAGCCGGCTTCCACAACAGATATTAATAGTGGTCGTTGATGGTAATGTGGGCAACTCCTAATTGAAGGCCGGGTGGAAGAGCTCCGTCTTGCAGGCCCTGCGGAACTGCATAAGATCCCGCAGGGCCCTGATCTCCTCCGGGAGCTCATTCCACCAGTAAGGAGCCGCCGCTGAGAAGGCCTTGGCTCTAGTTGTCCTGCAAGGTAGGACAACTTCAGAAAACACTCAGACTTAGAATCCCAGCTGGTGTTTTGGTGGAGAAAACTCTTTCCACCTAACGCGAGGAAGCTCTCCTGCCCCTTCAGACGGCTCCTGTTTTGATTTGCCTTTGCTCTGAGGGGGGGGGCAGCACTCGCTTCCTGCCACACCACAAGAATCTTTAAGGAGGTTTTATAGTCCCCCAGAGCATAGTGGAAATGGAACATCCAAAGCACATGTTACTTGCCTGTCTGGAGTGTTTTTCTGGGCCAATGGTTAAAGCGGCCCCCAATCCCCCACCTCAGACATCTACATGTGGCAGTGTCCTGTCATAACAGGCCTCTTCTCAGGGGGCCACTTAACATCGTAATGAAACACAAACCAGGAATGCGGAGGGTAACACTAGAGTAAACACCACAACACCGCGTAAAGACAGCGTGGTGTATTCTACATTGAAAACATTCTAACAGGCACCGCTCACATATAACCATAGGCCTTGCTTTACAAGTAATATTGCAAGCTCAACTGTGCCTGTTTAAAGATAGCTACATAGGAACATAAGAACATAAGAGACACCAATGTTGGATCAGGCCAAAGGCGCATCCAGTCCAACACTCTGTATCACACAGTGGCCAGAAATACCAGATGCCATCAGGAGGTCCAGCAGTGAGGCCAGGACATTAGAAAAACCTCCCACTGTTGACCCCCCCCCCCAAGCACCAAGAAGACAGAGCATCCCTTGCCCCAGACTGAGGGTTCCTATAAGAACATAAGAGAAGCCAACATTGCATCAGGCCACTGGCCCATCCAGTCCAACACTCTGTGTCACACAGTGGCCAAAAGTACCAGGTGTCATCAGGAGGTCCATCAGTGGGGCCAGGACACCAGAAGCCCTCCCACTGTTGACCCCCCCCCAAGCACCAAGAAGACAGAGCATCACTTGCCCCAGAGCCCCTATCTATACCTTGGGGCTAATAGCCACTGATGGACCTCTGCTCCATAAGCTTATCTAATTCTCTCTTGAAGCCGTCCATGCTTGTAGCCGCCACCACTTCTTGTGGCAGTGAATTCCATGTGTTAATCACTCTTTGGGTGAAGAAGGACTTTCTTTTATCCATTCTAACCCGACCGCTCAGCAGTTTCATGGAGTGCCCACGAGTTCTTGTCTTGTGAGAAAGGGAGAAAAGTACTTCTTTCTTTACCTGCTCTTTCCCATTCATACATACATCAACAATGTCAGTATCTTTCTGCTACCGTGAGACGTTCTCAAACACTTAACTTCGAATAACTTCAACAGGGTATCATCAATTTTTAACCACCGTATTATATTTGAAAAGCTTTGGTGTGTTTTTTCCAAATGTAATACGGTTCTTAAAGTTGATGATACCCTGTTGAAGTTATTCTAAGTTAAGTGTCTGAGAGTCTTTCGTGGCAGTAGGAAGATACTGGCATTGTTGGTGTAGATATCTTTCAACAGGCGCAGCTGAGATTGCAGTATTACTTGTGAAGCATGGCCTATGGTTATAGGTGAGCAGTGCCTGTTAGAATAATTTCAGTGTAGAATACAACACGTTGTCTTTACACAGAGTTGCATTGTTTACACTTAACATCATAGGCCTCTGAAGCCCCACCAGGCTTAGATCTCCTCCATGGCCCAAAGCCAATCTCATGCTGGACTCCCCCTTTTCAGTTCTTGACTCCCCCCTCCCCACCGCAGCCTGCTCACAGGAAGGTTGTGGGCACTCAGTTAAATTGCTGAGCAGTCAGAACGGACAAAAGGAAGTCCTTCTTCACCCAAAAAATGATTAACACGTGGAATTCACAGCCACAGGAGGTGGCGGCAGCGGCTACAAGCATGGACGGCTTCAAGAGGGAATTAGATAAGCATACAGAGCAGAGGTCCATCAGTGGCTGTTAGACAGAAGGTATAGACAGGAACTCTCAGTCTGGGGCAAGGGATGCTCTGTATTCTTGGTGCTTGGGGGGCAACAGTGGGAGGGGTCTTCAAGAGGGAATTAGATAAGCATACGGAACAGAGGTCCATCGGTGGCTGTTAGCCAGAAGGTATAGACAGGAACTCTCAGTCTGGGGCAAGGGATGCTCTGTATTCTTGGTGCTTGGGGGGCAACAGTGGGAGGGGGCTCCTGAAGGCCCATGGTATTTCTGGCCACTGTGTGATACAGAGTGTTGGACTGGAGGGGCCATTGGCCTGATCCAACATTGGCATCTCTTATGTTCTTATGAATTGGATAAACATATGGAGCAGAGGTCCCTCAGTGGCTCTTAGCCACAAGGCATAGATTGGGACTCTCGGTCTGGGGCAAGGGATGCTGTGTATTCTTGGTGCTTGGGGGGGGCAACAGTGGGAGGGCTTCTAGTGTCCTGGCCCCACTGCTGGACCTCCTGATGGCACCTCGTATTTTTGGCCCCTGTGTGA
>NW_015170037.1:3841-4000 GCF_001447785.1 Gekko japonicus | reverse complement strand
CCTTGGCGGGTGCCAACCACATCATTGCGTCCAGAAGGAACGAAGCTCCAGAAGTAATCAGCGACGCTTTCTTTTGCCATTTTGACGGCTCGTCTTTACTTGGGGTGGTTCTGGCCTCCTTACTGAATAGTTGTCATTCTCCGTACCCCACAGGGGGGG
>NW_015170037.1:0-1948 GCF_001447785.1 Gekko japonicus | reverse complement strand
ACGGGCCCTTTCTCGGGCCCCAGGAGAACGTGGGCTCTCTTCTCGCGTCCCAGTGGTGGGGCAGCTAAGAAACACGGCATGAAAGCCCTTAAGCTTTCTGGATTTATACCCCCGCCCTTCACTCAGAGTCTCAGAGCGGCTTACAATCTCCTTTCCCTTCCCCTCCCCACAACAGATACCTTGTGAGGTAGGTGAGGCTGACAGAGCTCTTTCAAGAACTGCTCTTTCAAGGACAGCTCTGACAGAACTACGGCTTGCCCAAGGTCATCCAGCAGCTGCAAGCGGAGGAGTGGGGAATCAAACCCAGTTCTCCCAGATTAGAGTCCGTGCTCTTAACCACTACACCAAACTGGCTTAGCAGCTCACGGACCATGTGATGGAGCCGTCCAGCTTTTCCGCTGATGGAAAAGGGAGGGGAAGGAGGTTTCCCCTCAGACTATCAAATATGTTGGAGAGCATGTGCCCAGCCCAGTGAACACCACGTGGGATGTGGGCTTTAGTGTCAGAACCCACAGCCAACAACGGAGTACACGCTTTCAAGAAAGGTTATACTTTTATTGAAGAGCTATAGATGCATTAACATAGTCACTGTTAAGAATGGCAGTTGTCCCTTGGACATAATAAGATATAGGGCATTCGTATGCCCACCCCCACCGCGCTGGCCAATTAGGCACCCTCCCGCGCGCGGGCTAAAGCCAGCAAACTGTTTCTAGGCGAAGCTGGGAACGGTCCGGCTCCCACGGCTGCCTGGAAAGGCAGAAAACACACACTCCCACCTGGACATCGTTATAGATAAGCATTTCGGTGTAAAGTATGGACAGGAATGTGAAATGTTCCGGCTGGACTCTGGCTGAATCCTCGACTTGACACTGGATACAATGCAGTCAGGACTCACCCTGGACGTAGCGCAGTTACACTGGGCCCATAACCCTGTCGCGGAGTGCGCTCCTTGCATCCTCAGGTCACAGTTGGATTGTAGCAGTCCAATTGCACCCTGCTGAAGTCCCACTATAGTCACCACACAGACTCAGGTTTAGTGGTTAACTATATACAGTGCAGTTTATTTACAAGACACAGCTCTCACCGTCAAAGTGCTTCGCCAAGCAGTCAACATTCAAGTCAGCACACAATGTACAGTACATTCACAGGTATATACACATAACGACCAATCATATCACTGCTGAGTCACTCTGATAAGACATCAGTATTGCACCAGCCAGAACCGGTTTGCTCTGGTCTCCTGGACTGACAGTTACTCTGACATCTGTCACTTTAGATTGGCATGATCTATTTACATTGTTACCCATGCTTCACACATGCTGAATACTTACATATTCCAACAGGCAGCATAGCTGACATGTAGTAAAAAGAGTTAAGGTGGGATTAGGTGGGGGAACTGGCTGGATCCGGCCCCATCTCAGCCTCCTCCCTGCCTTATCTGTGTCTTGGTGGGACCATTGATGACAAGACCCCTATTTGGACTTTAGGCTCCCCATTTTTCTTTTTCTTTTTTTGCTCAGTACTAGGAATCTGGTTCCAGTTTTCAGGGCTCTCGTTCCTTTCACAGACCCCATGTTGGATCTGGACATTCAAGAGCTTGCCAGTCTCACCACCGGAGAGGGAGATCTGGAGAACTTCGAGCGCCTCTTCTCCAAGCTGAAGGAAATGAAAGGTATTGGGGGCACCTTGAGTGGCCCACTCACCTTGTCCCTTGCGAGATGCTTTCCATTTGCGGGAGGTGCTCATGTTTGCTTGGTTTGGTTTAACTGGGAATGAGTTTCCCGGTATAGATTCTATTCGGGTTAACTTGAATTGGAGTGGTGTTTGTGTTTAGAAGGGGAGCAAGCGAGAATGAGAAACATACAGACATATGAAGCTGCCTTATACCACATCAAGCCCGTCAAAGTCCGTATTTTCTACTCAGACTGGCAGCTCCTCTCCAGCATTT
>NW_015170036.1:6513-6818 GCF_001447785.1 Gekko japonicus | reverse complement strand
AAATAAATGCCAACATTCAAGCATTCCCAGGGCCTGTTCCATAGGCTAACATGCTGTTCAATGATATGTGGCTTTTTCACAGGATCGCTTTAGCTGTGCAAAATGCAACCAAGACCAATACAGGTTGAAGAAGGGATATCAATCCTACCTTTTCTCAGTTTTTTCCCTACTAAAACTGCCCTCTACACTATTTTACTCTGTCTGCCAACCAAGACCAATACAGGTTGAAGAAGGGATATCAATCCTACCTTTTCTCAGTTTTTTCCCTACTAAAACTGCCCTCTACACTATTTTACTCTGTCTGC
>NW_015170036.1:6244-6419 GCF_001447785.1 Gekko japonicus | reverse complement strand
GTGTTGTTTGGCCCATTGAATCATAGAATCACAGAGCTGGAAGGGGGCCTACAGGCCATCTAGTCCAAACCCCTGCTCAATGCAGGATCAGCCTAGAATATCCCTGACAAGTCGTTGTCCTGACGCTGCTTAAAGACTTCCAGTAAGGGGGAGCTCACCACCTCCCTAGGCAGAA
>NW_015170036.1:5954-6093 GCF_001447785.1 Gekko japonicus | reverse complement strand
CTGCTCTTTTTCAAGGACAGCTCATATCAGAACCATGGCTTGCCCAAGGTCATCCAGCAGCTGCAAGTGGAGGAGTGGGGAATCAAACCCGGTTCTCCCAGATTAGAGTCCACACACTTACCCACTACACCAAACTGAC
>NW_015170036.1:2553-2853 GCF_001447785.1 Gekko japonicus | reverse complement strand
GTTATGTATTAAGCCAATACATACGGAACAATCTCATTGGTTCCAAGCTCCGTATTCCGATTGGTTGTTATCTGTTTGTGGGGTGTGGTTTTGCCCTTTCAAATCATATATGACAGCCTTGTTCAATGTATTTTTGTCTAGTGTTGTGGAGTTTTTTTCATAACTTATTTGCATATGCCACACCCCCTGACATCACCAGAAGTGTGTCAGAAGGCAACACCCACCACTCAGGCTCCACTGGACTGTTTTGGATTGCTAGCTATTGGGGGGGGGGGAAACGGGCAGATTTGTCCTCACAAG
>NW_015170036.1:0-2395 GCF_001447785.1 Gekko japonicus | reverse complement strand
GGGGGGGCTCTGCAACTTACCTGGCTGCTTCTTGCTTCTCGTGGCCCAACTGAGGGCTGCTGGGAGCAGGGGGTGGGGCTTGTTGCATGTGCCCGCCCCCTGGGTTCCTTACTGCTGGAGCTCCGCTCCTGTGCACTCCCGCAGGAAATGACCCGTCTTATCGTCTTCAGGTTTGGTGCTGCAATTCCCACAGTAGCCCTGAAGCTGGTGGCCAATTTGGAGACTCCTCTCCATGTTTTTGACATACTTTTCAGAAGTGGTCCTGTCATGAAGTGATAGGGAAAAGGCTGGATCAGCTAGCAAATTGTGACCAACTGGTAGGTTCTGAATGATTTGAAAGGTGGCTGAAGAGGGGATGGTGAATCCCAAGCCACAACCTGTTGCTAAACGTGCTTGTTTCATTTTCATCTAGTTTCTCTTTTTCTGTAAGCACTTTCAAGATAAGTATAATTGATAACATAAACTTGAGCTCCTGTCAGGCCGTGGTCTACCTTGCTGCCTTTGATCCACCTACTGGTCCTACAAATGCTGTAGAAAGGTTCCATGGGACGTGTAGTTTCCTCACCTGTGGATGACCAACTGGCCAAATCCTGACAAAAAAAGTGCAATGGTGGCTGCTGCCTGGGCACGGTGTGCCAAGGCGAGGGGTGTGAGGGTGGGGAAGGGAACCTGGAAGAGGAGGCCTCAGGCTGGGCCCCACCCACAGCCTGGACAGTTCGCTGTGTGGAGCAAGGTGGGAGACAGTGGTGGCTGAAGAGGGGATGGTGAATCCCAATCCACCCTGTGGAGCAGGGTGGGAGACAGATTGAGATGGGGAGCAAGGATATACTTTTCCTAATCTGTGTAAGGATCAGATGAAAGAAGGAAGGTTCTATCTAGTATGTTGGGATTCCTGAGTTGCAGTCCATCTTGTGGCCCAGGGCAGACTCAGATTTCTGGCTCTGAAGCCAGGCTAATTGTTGTACTGTTTTGAGGCCCACAGGACAATGTGGGGTCTTTTCAGGAAACAAAAGATTGCAAGAGAGGATAAAGGAGTACTTGGGAGGAGTAACTTATCAGGAGAAAGCTATAGAAATGACCAAATTACTAAGGAAGGTTTTGATTTTATTATAATTCAGAATTTAAAAAAACTAGAGACATAATGCCGAGTCATATGGAGGAACTCTGAGAGAATGAAAATATTTGAACTGGAGGTTCCAGGCTGCCGCAGAGCGTTTAACATCCACATTGTGTTAATGGTTAGTGATTTCCCACTTTCCACAAGCAATACGAAGAGAGGTCTCTTCTTCTAGCCTGGTGTGGCTTAATTACTTTTGTCCTGTTGACACATTTGCACTCCCAGATTTCTATCCAAAACGCTTCCTTGAAAGCTGATGATGCTACGTGGCACAGTGGTTTAGAGTGTCACACTGGTTCTGGAAGACCCGGGTGCGAATCCCCACTGGTGCCATGGAACCTGGCTGGGTGACCTTGGTCAGTCGCACTCTCTCCGCCTAACCTACCTTACAGGGTTGTTGTGAGAATAAAATGGAGAAGAGAACAATGTAAGCTGCTTTGGGTCACCAGGAGGGAGAAAGGTGCGGTACAAATGAATTACATAAATTTCAGGCCTTGCTGCTGCAAATTCCATCTTGAGACACAAAACATAAATTTAAGAATAACAGGCTGGGGCTTGCTCATAATGTTACACATGCAGTGCACAGATTCAGAGTTGGGGAGAGAGCTGTGTAGGTGAAACTGGAGGGCTGGAAGCACACACATATACCTGTATGCAGGGCTATTTTTGGGCAGAAACGCACAGAAACGCAGTTCTGGCTGGCTTCTGAGCCTGCCCCACCCCCTGCCCTCCCCTCCCTCGCCAAAAGCCTGCTCCGCACATGTGCAGGGAAATTTTCCACCTCCTTGCCTCTGGCATCAGCTCTTTCCTTCTCCAGCCTCGCCTATTTCTTGCTTGGGTGGTGAGAAATCCCTCTTTTATCTTTTATCAGGAGTCACGTAGCTTCCCTACAGTGTGTGTGGGTGGGTGGGGCTTCAGAGTCCTCTACCCAAAAGCCGTTCTCGGAGCTGCTTCTTTTTTTTTTAACTAGAAGCATAGTATGGTTTCTGCAATGGCAGTTGGCAGAGGGTGCTATTTGCCAGCTCTAAAGTTTTGCTCCTCCAGGCTGCACAACTTTTGCTTCTTCTGGTGAGCTTTTGTGTTGTAAATGTGGAAATCCTTGGGAAACAAGGTGAGTTCCCTCCTCCTGTGGCCACCCCCCCTTCCCCTTTATTTTGAACAACAAAGCAGATAGAAAGGTGGAGTGTGTGTGTATGGACAGAGAGAGAGAGAGAGAGAAAGGGAGAGGAGTAGAAAAAACTGAATTAAAAACAAGACAGGGTGAGCTCCTGTCTCTAG
>NW_015170035.1:4028-6835 GCF_001447785.1 Gekko japonicus | reverse complement strand
AGATTCCGAGTGAAGGATGGGTTATAAATCCAGATTCAGACCTGGGTATCCCAAATCCTAATCCAGCACTGCTGGCTCTTCAGTGATCTGGGGACACAGAAAGTCGGCACCCGTTCTATGAACCCATCCAGTGCCCAGCTAGGGCTGCCAACCTCCAGGCAGGACCCGGAGTTCCACTGGGATCAGAACTATTTAGTTATGTTATTTATAGTGTGACTTTCCAATGGAAGTATTGGATTTATACCCTGTCCTTCACTCGGAGTCTCAGAGCGATTTACAAACTCCTTTCCTTCCCCCTCCCCACAAGAGAGGTAGGTGGGGCCGAGAGAGCTCTGAAAGAACTGCCCTTGAAAGAACAGCTCTGAGAGAACTTGTGACTGACCCAAGGTCACACCAGCAGCTGCAAATGGAGGAGTGGGGGAATCAAACCCGGTTCTCCCAGATTAGAGTCCGCGCTCCTAACCACGACACCAAACTGGCTCAAGGCAGATTGCACAATGGGAAGCAATTCAATTAACTGGGTTACAGGATTGCCAACGTCCAGGTGGGGCCTGGGGACCTCCCAGAATTCCATCTGCCCCGCAGGTGACAGACATCAATTCCCCTGAAGAAAAGAGCCGCCTTAGAGGGCGCCCTCTACGGCCCCACAGCCCCCCTGAGCTCTCTCCACAAACTCCACCCTCGCATTTCCCACCCGCGAATCTCCAGGAATCACTCCAGCCACTGTTGGCAACCCACGCCTACCAAGAGTCTGCCCCGCTGTGATGTTCACCTGACCAGGAAGATGGCGGTGGCCGCCCACCGGACATGCCTGCTAAACCCCGCCCCCCGACCTTCTCTCCGCCTATCCCGACAAACGATTCTAGCACGAGGCCCCGCCCCTCTCCTAAAGCGACAGCCGCTGCTCTGCGATCATTGGACGCGCCTGTAGCCAGAGAGCACGTCGGGAACCCTCAGTGAAGATGGCCCCGGCGCCGTTTCCGCCCGCTGCTCTTCGCGCGGAGCGGGGGGGGCGTGCGTCGCGGAGGAAATGACGTTTTTCGTCGCGCGACGGCCCCGGTCTCTTGGGCGGCTGTGCACGCGCGGGCGGCGGCTCGAGGTCAGCGCCGGCGGAGGCGGCAGCCCGGCAGGTGAGGGAGGGGAAGGCGGCGGGCCGCCTTGCCCTGCGCTGCCGGCTCTGGGGAGTGTGGAGAGGGGAGGAAGCGCGGTGGTGGTGGGGGGCCGAGAGAGAAAGGGGCCGGACCATGCCACCCCCCCCCCTCAGGCGAGGCCCGCAGTCAAGGGCGCCGGTTTCCCGCTCGGTTGGCCATGCGTGGGCCTGTGGAGCTTCCGTCATCGCCTTTTGTCTCTTCCCTGCTCTCCAACGTGCTCGGGGGGCCGGGCCATGGCCCTTCCCCGCAAGGTCGCCATTCTCCAGGCGGGACCGGGAGATCTCCCGGAAGTACAAGTAATCTCCCGGCGGGGATTCGTTCCCCTGGGGGGGGAAGAGGGTTGCTTTGCCTGGTGGCCTCTCGTGTTCTACCCCAACCGAGGTTCCCCCCCTCCCCAGGCCCAACCCCCTCCAAATCTCCAGGTATTTCCCAAGCCGAAGTTGGCAGCCCTGTTTCCCTCTGCTTAGGTTTGTCCTCACAACAACTTTGTCGGGTAGGGGTGCCAGCCTCCAGGTGGGGCCTGGGGATCTCCTGGAATTGCAGATCGTTTCCTAACGATGGAGATCACTTCCTCTGGGTGGAAAAAATAGATGCTTTGGAGGGTGGATTCTATGCTGTTGTATTCTACTGGGGTCCCCTCTCCCTCAGGCTCCATCCCCAAATCTCGAGTTTTTTAACCTGCATGTGGTAACCTTACCCCTACCCCCGCCAGTGGCTATCGGGGACCTGGAAACCCCACCAGGTAGGTTTTTATTCTACCTTATGCCTGGTCTTTCCACACTAGTGGTACAATAATCACTGTGCCAAACTGCCTGTCTAAATTGGGACAAGAGTTTGGCTCAAAATTAGCCAGTAAGCTCCATGAAGGAGTGAACTGTGTTCTACCTGATCTTGAGGGGAGGCAGCCCCAGAGAGGAGTTTCATTGAAGTGGGAAGAATGTTCATTGAAGTAGGAAGAAGGCAAATGGCTTTTATTGGTCTACTGAAATTCGATTGACTGTCTGGTTTTAAACAAATTAATTTGTGTAAAAGAACATAAGTGAAGCCAATGTTTGATCAGACCAATGGCCCATCCAGTCCAACACAAAGTGGCCAGAAATACCAGGTGCCATCAGGAGCTCCGGTGGGGCCAGCCGGACACTAGGAGCCTTCCCACTGTTGTCCCCCCCACAAACACCAAGAATACAGAGCATCACTTGCCCCAGCCTGAGAGTTCCTACCTATACCTTGTGGCTAAGAGCCACTGATGTACCTCTGCTCTGTATGTTTATCCATAAGAACATAAGAGAAGCCAATATTGGATCAGGCCAGTGGCCCGTGCAGTCCAACACTCTGTGTCACACAGTGGCCAAAAATACCAGGTGCCATCAGTGGGGCCAGGACACTAGAAGCCCTCCCACTGTTGCCCCCCCCCCCATGCACCAAGAATACGGAGTATCCCTTGCCCCAGACTGAGAGTTCCTACCTATACCTTGTGGCTAAGAGAAGAAGAGAAGAGATTGGATTTATACCCCGCCCTTCACTTGGAGTCTCAGAGCGGCTTACAAACTCCTTTCCCTTCTTCCTCCCCACAACAGACACCCTGTGAGGTGGTTGGGGCTGAGAGAACTCTGACACAAACTGCTCTTTTTCAAGGACAGCTGTGCCAGAGCTTTT
>NW_015170035.1:3610-3800 GCF_001447785.1 Gekko japonicus | reverse complement strand
TATCTGTTCTAACCCGACCGCTCAGCAATTTCATTGAGTGCCCACAAGTTCATGTACTGTGAGAAAGGGAGAAAAGTCCTCCTTTCTCTACCTGCTCTATCCCATGCATAATCTTGTAAACCTCGATCAGCCATTGTTTCTCATGTATTGTGATGATTTAATTAAAACTATTCATCATGTATGATGTACA
>NW_015170035.1:0-341 GCF_001447785.1 Gekko japonicus | reverse complement strand
TTTTAATTCCTGGTGGCAGCAGAAAACTACCAAGTTTATATACACAGAGAGTGTTTAAAGGTAAAACTGTTTCCCCTATAAGCAAGGACGCCACAGAAGAATTAATCACGGGCCAGAAATTGTTGTACTAATGCACCAGTTCCCAAGGTTAGGCCAGAGGGGTCTGCTGAAGGTGGGCCTGTCTCTTTCGTGCACCATCTCCTGAGCTGAGCAAACAGGCATTTGTGCATAGCTCAGGCTTACAGTCTGGCCTGAATTCGCTTGTGCTGAGGATCCCTTTCCACTGTCACACAGGGGGCGTACTATGAGGACGCCATGCACAGTCTTCAAGATAGAGGCAG
>NW_015170034.1:4298-6908 GCF_001447785.1 Gekko japonicus | reverse complement strand
GTGTTGAGAAATAGGTAAGCCCCCATACCTGGGAAGGACGGAGGCCATGGCTGCCATCTGCCGCCTGAGAGTGGTAGCCTGCAGACCACTGGTCCAACCGTCCCGGAGAACTCTAAAACGGATCACACCTTGGGATGGAGCGGATCGACCTTCCTCCTCCTGTACCACCAGACGAAGGCTTTCCATGTAACATTGTAGATCCGAAACATGGAAGGTTTCCTAGAAGCCATCATCGTCTGTACAACCGGCTCACTGTAGCCTAGTTTCCTGAGCTTGACCCTTTCAACTTCCATGTGGTCAAGCAGAACCATCCTGGATTGGGGTGACAAATCGGGCCCTGCAGAAGCATATCTTCTGACACTGGAAGGACGAATGGAGGAGCAACCGCCATCTGGAGAAATGTGAACCATGGCTGATGAGGCCAATAAGGTGCCATCACAATGACCTCTGCTTTGAGTGTCTTTATCTGTCGAAGTAGTCTGGGGAGCACAGTCAGAGGAGGAAATGCGTATAGCAGCTCCACAGGCCAGGGAGACAGAAGAGCATCCATCTGTTCTACTGAAGGATGATAGAACCTGGTATAGAACCTGTCCAACTGGTTGTTGCTTAGGGAGGCAAACAGATCCACATGAGGAGTTTCGAATCTGGACTGGATCATCTGGAAAAGGTTCTTGTGCAGAGACTACTCGCTCTCCTGAATTTACTGGTGACTCAACCAATCCGCCTGTGTGTTGACAGAGCCTTTGATGTGCTCTGCCCGAATTGTTCAGATTGCTGTCCATCCACTTCAGCAAAAGAGTCGCTTCCCAGTGTAGGCCCAAGGATCTGAAGCCCCCCGTTTGTTCAAGTAGGCTTTGGCGGATATGTTGTCGGTACGCACAAGAACGTGGTGACCTTGGACTCGATGGGCAAAATGCTGAAGAGCCAGCCAGATGGCCCGAAGCTCCAAGAAATTGATTGGAAGGGTCTTCTCCGCCTTGGACCACTTACCCTGAACTGGCTGGTGGTGAAGAGTGCCCCCCCAGCCGGACAGGTTGGCGTCCATGAAGATTTGGACCTGGTCCCATATCCAAAAGGTCTTACCCTGAGAAAGATTGGACATTCCGGTCTACCAACGAAGGCTGGTCTTCACCTGAAGTGGTACCTTTAAGGAGAAATCCATTTTCAAGGCGATGGATCTCTGATAAGGACGTAGGAACTTCTATAGCTGCCTGGAATGGAATTGTCCCCACTGCAGGGTGTCGAAGGCAGCCACCATAAGGCCCATCAGTTTGGTTAGGGTGGATAGAGAGGAGGACCTCGTCTGGATGACCTGAGTTGAAAGACCTTTGATCTTTTGAGCCTTGCCAGTGGGAAAATAGAGTTTCGTTATCTGTGTCTATTAACACTCCTAAATGTTCCAGACGCTGGGAGGGCATCAGAGAGCTCTTTTGTTTGTTGACAAGGAAGCTGAAGTCTTGCAAGCATTGAATGGTCATCTGCGTGTCCTTCTGGGACTGCGCCCTGGATGGGGAGTGGATCAGAATGTCGTCTAAAAATGGGTGGATATGAATGCCCTTTTCCCACAGGCACACCACAGGATGGACCAGGATCTTCGTAAATACCCTCGGAGCCGAGGATAGGCCGAAGGGTAGTGCCCGGAACTGTAGATGGTTCTCTCCTACACAGAAGTGCAGGAACCTCCTGTGTTGAGGGAAGACTGGGACGTATAGACATGCTTCTGTCAAGTCAATAGAAGAGAGGAACTCCCCAGGCAGGAGAGATTCCGTGATGGACCTCAAGGATTCCATGCGAAAGTGCTTGAGATCCACGTACCTGTTCAGGTATTTTAGATCTAGGATTGCTCTCCAGTCCCCGTTCTTCTTGGGGACTGTAAAAAAGATGGAGTAGACTCTGGTCTGGCATTCTTCCAGAGGAACACTTTCTATTGCCTGAATGCATAACAAGTGATCCATCGCAGACTTGGTTCTGGTCTTCTTTATTGGATTTCTGTGAACTGGGGAAACAACAAAACGCTGAGGAAGGATTGATAGAAACTCTTGTTTTGTAACCCTCTGTAACTATGTCCTTTGTCCACGCATCTGACGGGAAGCAAGCCATTCCTGTCTGTAGAGAAGGAGACTTCCCCCCACAGGAGGCCTTGGACAGTCATGCCTTGGGGTTTTGGGGGTCCCCCCGGTCTTGCCTGTTTCCAGGCTGTCTGGGATATCTGTTGTTGCTGTAGCCTCTGTGGCGAAAAGGCTGCTTATTGCCCCTCCAGGAAGGCCTTCTATTTTCTTGCCTAAACCTGAAGGAAGAACTGTAGGGTCGCAAGGAAGAGAAGGAACTCGTAGCCCTCCTGTCTCCAGACCGCACTGACTTGGGAAGGGCTTTTTTCTTATCACGAGTTTCCACTAGGATTTTGTGTAGTGAATCGCCAAACAATTTGTCCCTTTGGAAGGGTAGGCTGAAACTATGGCCTTGGACTGATAGTCCGCCAGCCAAGCCCTCAACCAGACTATGCGTCGGGCTACAACTGCTAAAGCCATGGCTCTGGATGACATGACCATGGTGTCTAATGTGGCATCAGCAGTACAAGAAATGGTCTTGAGCACCCTATTGGCCCCTTCC
>NW_015170034.1:0-215 GCF_001447785.1 Gekko japonicus | reverse complement strand
TGCCCAGCCTCTCCAATGGCTTCCAGCACACTCCCCCCACCTCCTACACCTAACAGGCAGTTGTCTGTTGGGTGCAGCCCCCCCTCCAAAGAGGCTTCTAATACTCCTCCCCCTCCTACACTGGACAGGCAGCTGCCTGTCAGGTGTAGGAGAGGAGTGGGATGCTTACAGCCACCGGGGAGTTTCGCTCAGCAGGTTTGCCTTAGCACTGCTGC
>NW_015170033.1:1330-7005 GCF_001447785.1 Gekko japonicus | reverse complement strand
TGCTTGTGGGGCAACAGTGGGAGGGTTTCCAGAGTTCTAACCTCTCTAGTAGACCTGAGGGCACCTGGGTTTTGGCCATGGTGTGACACAGAGTGTTGGATCCAGCATGGCTTCTCTTATGTTCTTATTTGATGGTGAGTTGTAGGGGATCTCACATAAAAATTGGATTCCTGTTTTTACACACCGTGGCAGCACCACCAACTGGTGGATCTGGGAGTTTTGTTGTGTTAGCTTTAGACTACAATATGATGATGGTTTTATTTTGTTTTACTATGAAAATAATATTCATGACAATCCATGCATCAGATCCATGTTTTTGTGCCTTTGCAAACCCTTCAAAGTTCTGGGTTCATTTTTTTTTAATGGTCCAGTCTATGGACATGGATCAACATGTGATTTGATGTTGGATTGGGGGTGTTCTGTTTAAAAAAACTAGAGAATCCAGAAACGCTGGACGTTTTCAAGCGGAGGCTGGACGACCATCTTTCAGGTATGTTGTAGGGCTCTCTTTCGGCTCTGCTCCTGTAGAGTGCGGGGGGTTGGACTAGATGTCCTGCAAGAGCCCTTCCAACTCTAACATTCTGTGATTCTATTTTACTTTTCTTCTGGTCCTCCATTTTGCTGCTGTAAGATTTCACTGTGAGCCACAGACCTGTGAATCTCCTCCTCTCCACATTTCCCCTTATGAATAGAAAATGGCTGCCTCTTCCTGAGGTAAATCGAGTGAAATGAGCAGGTGGTAAAACCCACCTTGGATTCATTCTGTTTTATAGGCCTAATTCTGATTGGGAGTGAAAATGAAGGCCTTAAAGAGAAGGAGACTAATTCATTGGGGTTGGGGTTTTTTTTGTTGTTCAGTCGCACAGTCGAGTCGGACTCTTCGCGACCCCATGGACCAGCTCCTGCCAGGCCCTCCTGTCTTCCGCCGTCCTCTGAAGTTGGCTCAATTTCATGTTCGTTGCATCGATGACACTGTCTAACCATCTCATCCTTTGCCGTCCACGTCTTCTTTGACCTTCAATCTTTCCCAGCATCAGGGTCTTCTCCAGGGAGTGCTCCCTTCTCATTTGGTGGCCAAAGTATTTGAGCTTCAGTTTCATTATCTGGCCTTCCAGGGAACAGTCAGTGTTGACTTCTTTTAGGACTGACTGATTTGATCTCCTTGCAGTCCAAGGGACTCTCAAGAGTCTTCTCCAGCACCATAGTTCAAAAGAATCTATTCTTCTGCGCTCGGCCTTCCTTATAGTCCAACTTTCGCAGCCATACATGGGGGGGGGGGTAGCCAGAGCTAGAAAACATTCTTAAATAGAAGGATGTGTTGCTGGTGACCAGAGTTCCCTCTAAGCTGAGTTACTGTGAGCTAGCTCACAGTCGTTTAGCCTCCGGCTCACACATTTTTGTCTCAGCTCAGGAAGGGATGGCTCCAGAGCAAACTAATTTATGCAGGAGCCAAATCGCTCGCTCACAAGTTTAATGCCAGAAGCTCACAGAGTAGAATTTTTGCTCACAGGACGCTACAGCTTAGAGGGAACATTGCTGGTGACCAAGATCAAGGTAATTCATACTATGGTATTCCCCATCACTATGTATAGGTGTGAAAGTTGGACAATGAAGAAAGCTGTAGAAACCAGCAAGAGTCCAGTAGCACCTTAAAGACTAACAAAAGATGAGGCAGGGTTATGAACTTTCATAAGTTACCGCTCACTTCCGATATCTGAAGAAGTGAACCGTGACTCACGAAAGCTCCTCCCCTCCCACATATTTCGTTAGTCTTTACGGTCCTACTGGACTCTTGCTCTTTTCTACTGCTACAGACAGACTAACACAGCTACCCGTCTTAATGAAGAAAGTGAATTCCTTCGAAATGTAGTGTTGGAGGACAGTTGGACGGACACTGGCCTGTCAAAAAGACAACTCGGTGGGTTCTAGATCAAATGAAGCCTGAACTCTCCCTAGAAGCTAGAAGGACTAAACTGGGGCCATTGTGCTTTGGTCGCATTACGGGAAGACAGGAGTCACTGGAAAAGACAATTATGCGAGCAAGGGGTCATTTCGTAGAAAAAGAGGTGCAGGAGCTCATTAGCAGAGCTCATTAGCAACTCATTTGCATATGCCACACCCCCTGATGTCCCCGGAAGTGTGTCAGAAGGCAACACCCACCGCTCAGGCTCCACTGGACTGTTTTGGATTGCTAGCTGTTGGGGGGGGGGAGAAACGTGCAGATCTGTCCTCGCAGAGGAGGGAGGGCTTGTGCCTGAATAAAACTTGGTCTTAAAGGTGCCCCTGGACTGTTTTGGATTGCTAGCTATTGGGGGGGGGGAACGTGCAGATCTGTCCTCACAGAGGAGGGAGAGCTTGTGCCTGAATAAAACTTGGTCTTAAAGGTGCCACTGGACCGTTTTGGACCAGGGGGGCGGGGGGAGCTCTGCAAATTACCTGGCTGCTTCTTGCTCTGAGGGCTGCTGGGAGCAGGGGGTGGGGCTTGTTGCATATGCCCACCCCCTGGGCTCTTTACTGCCGGAGCTCCGCTCCTGTGCGCTCCTGCAGGGAATGACCCCTGAGTGCGAGGAAAAAGTCGAAGGCATCAGGAAAAGAGGAGGACCTGACATGAGCTGGATGGACTCCACTGAGGAAGCCACAAAGGCCCTCAGTTGGCATGACCCGAGCAGGGCTGTTGAGGAGAGGACATTTTGGAGGTCATTAATTCATAGTGTTGTCCTATGTCAGAAGTGAAGTGACGGCCCTTGACACGCGCTTCCCCTTTTGACATGGCAGAGTGTTTGTAAAAACCCCCTCTGCCTCTGCCGATGTGGAGTCTGAAGGGGCGTTTGAAGGAAGGGATGCAAATATTTTGACATCCTCAAACTGCCGATGCAAATCCCAACAGAAGTTGTTCTAATAAGTGTCACAACACTTCGTTTCTGCGATTCTTAAAAAAAAATAAAAATCTTGTCAGTTCCTAAGATGGGGAAAACGCCTACCAGCGCCACCTGTGGGACAGTTTGCACAAATTAAACTGCTGCCTGCCAACAAGGGAGAATCCAACATAAGATGTTGAGGGACGTTTTTTCATTGGGAGGTAAAAAAGGAGTTGTGCGTATCGGAGCAGGCAAATGCCTGCACAGTCTTTTCATAAATGCATGTGCTAATTCTAATGACACCTCTTTAAGTTTGCTCGTAATTATTCCTTTCACGATCACAGCGTTGAAGGAGAAAATGGTGTCACAACAGACCTGCGAATAATCTGCGAATTAACTGTAAGAGTTGTAGTTCACACCCTGAAACTCTTGCTTATCTCTAAGCCGCTACTAGACTTTTTTTTTTAACTGCCCCCCAAAGGGGCAGGATTTTATTGCATTTTCCACATAACATACACAAACAATCACAACATATACATACATATACATACATACTAACATACAAACAAATACATGGAGGTTATTCTTAATTCTACCAATATTTATACTGATACCTATTCCGTCTTAATAACAATTTCTCATGAACTGTGTAAGCAACTTTTCTGTCTCTATCATCCTAACAGGTATATATTTCATTGAGTAAACTATTGGTCTGTCTCTTGCAAGCTTGCCTACATATGTTTGTCATACCAGTTATAAAACCGTGACCAAGTATTCTCAAATGTGCCGCTACTAGACTTCAATCTAACTAGGGATGCCAGCCTCCAGGTGGGACCCAGAGAACTCCAGGAATTACAGCTCATCTCCAGACTACAAAGATCAGTTTCCCTGGAGAAAATGGATGCTTTGGAACATGGACTGTATGGCATTGGACCCCACTGAAGTCCTTGTCCTCCCCAGGCACCATCCCCAAATCTCCAGGAGTTTTCCAACCTGGGTCTGGCAAGAGGAGAAGAGGAGATTGGATTTATACCCCACCCTTCTCTACCCGAAGGCGTCTCAGAGCGGCTTAACATCTTCTTTCCCTCCCCCTCCCCACAACAGACACCCTGTGAGGTGGGTGGGGCTGAGAGAGCTCTTTTGAGGACTGCCCTTGAGAGAACAGCTCTGAAAGAACTTGTGACTGACCCAAGGTCACACCAGCGGCTGCATGTGGAGGAGTGGGGAATCAAACCCGGTTCTCCCAGATTAGAGCCCGCACTCCTAACCACTACACCAAACTGGCTCTCAACTCTACCCCCCCATCCCCCAAATCTGCGTTCTACTGCCAACCAACAGGCCTACCCACTGAACCTAAAACTCGTAGTTATCTTAACTCCTTCTGCATAACCCAAGCCAATAATACCAGCAAAAAGGTTTTCTTGAAGCATTCAAAGATCATCTCCTTCATCATTTTCCTTAACTGCTCTTTGTTTTGAACAAGTCCTACAGCTTTTTGATTTTTTAAAAAAGTTATTTATCCTATTATCAAGATCCTCCTATTCCCCCCCCCCCAGCTCTGGAATCTTATTGTCATCTTTAAGTATATTGGCCTCATTAGTAGTGCTCTTGGAACCTAAGATTTCAACCTTGGATGTCAAGTGATAAATAGATGCTTGCTGATCTTTAAGACTGGGAATAACAAGGTAAAGGTTTCCCTTGCTCGAAAGCCAGTTGAATTTGACTCTAGGGGGCGGTGCTCAGCGTCATTTCCAAGCCGAAGAGCAAGCGCTGTCCGAAGACTTTTCCATGGTCATGTGGCCAGCATGACTAAATGCTGAGGCGCATAGAATGCTGTTGCCTTCCTATTAAAGCGGTACCTATTTACTTGCAGTTTCTTGCTTTCAAACTGCTAGGTTGGCAGGAGCTGGGGTCAGAGAGGGGAGCTCACTCTGCCACATGGCACTCGGGTCTTGAACTGCCGAACTACCAACCTTCCGGTCTGCAGCTCCGTGTCTTAACCTCTGAGCCCCTGCGGTCCCAAAACTGGGAATATTGTTCAACATTCCTTCCGTTTTTCTTTCACGTATTGCTCATCTTCCCCTCCAAGGCACCCATTATCTTTGCTTCGAAATTCTTAAACTCACCAACAAGAAGTTCTCCGATAATCTCATTCAGAGACACCAAAGGCATCCATGAGCAATCTGAATTATTTCCTCCGCAGTCCCCTTGGCCGACGCAAAGGATGGGGTGTGTGAATTCTCCCGAAGGCTGGATCCAGGACAGCCCCCTCCTCAGAGTCTCCTTCACACAACTCTTTGACCCCAGCTGTGAGGTGCACTCTGCCTTATGATGTGCACAATTCAGCTTCTCCAGGACATGTTCAACCATGTTGCTTTGTTAGACAATGGGCAAGCCCGGGAGGCCTCCATGTGGCTTGGAAAATGCAAGCCCCCCCTCCCTCTTAAAGGTAAAAGGTAAAGGTTCCCTTGCTCGAATTGCGGTGCTCATCTCCGTTTCAAAGCCAAAGAGCCAGCGCTGTCCGGAGACGTTTCCGTGGTCATGTGGCCGGTATGTAGGGTTGCCAAATGTTTTTTGGCCGGGAGCGGGGGGCTCCCGGCCGGCGTCCTAGACGTGCGCGTCACCCGGAAGTGACGTCGCACGCTGGGGGCGGGGCCACACCATTTTCGGGGCTCGAAAGCGGGGGGAATTCCGCCCCCCGGGGGCATTTGGCAGCCCTACCGGTATGACTAAACACCAAGGTGCACGGAACGCCAGAGGAAAGTGTAGTATGAATTTGAATATAAAGTTTTTCATATATAGGTTTTTCTTTCTTGA
>NW_015170033.1:0-1115 GCF_001447785.1 Gekko japonicus | reverse complement strand
CTGGGGGCGGGGCCACACCATTTTCGGGGCTCGAAAGCGGGGGGAATTCCGCCCCCCGGGGGCATTTGGCAGCCCTACCGGTATGACTAAACACCAAGGTGCACGGAACGCCAGAGGAAAGTGTAGTATGAATTTGAATATAAAGTTTTTCATATATAGGTTTTTCTTTCTTGATTGTTCATATTCATATTTCTCTGTTTTTTTATAGATTTGTTCTTTAAGTAATATTTTATTAGGATGTTAGAAAGGCCTGTTATATAGAAGGCTTTCCTCTTGTAGGTTTGATATTGTTAGCAGACAACATAATAGGTACAAAGTTCATGATTCTGTAGTTCTTAGGGCAAACCTTTCAATGTCTGGGTCAGATAAGATTTTAGTCTGATATGAAGAATCCTTGCCCATTATCATTTAGGTTAGGTTAAATAAACACTTAGTTTGACGTAGATATGTTTCTTTATATCTGGCCAATCAGAGGATTATTACTCAAATTACCACTGTCTTTTGTAACCAATTATGCTGTTTGAATATTGTTTTCTTGATGATGTCAGTCCATGTATAAAATATCATGTATTTCCTGAATATGTTCAGAATATGCTCAAGAAGAAGATGAAGAAGAAAAAGAAGAAAGTTGTCAATTTTTGGTTAACTATTTGGTCTAATTGTTTTCCTATTAACTGAGGCATTTTTCCTGATTATGCTGAGAAGAAAGCAGTCAGTTTTGATGGGTCCTTTGGTCTAACTGTTTTCCGTATTTCATTACAATAAAGTACAAGAACTTCCTCCTCATTTGACTTCATTTTTGACATGGAATCTAATATGTACAACAAAAGCAAACATGGTGTAATCGATGGAAAAGGAAAAGGAAAAATGGTCTTGGGAATTTTGTTACTAGAGCTTCTGAAAAATGTTGCCTCCTGGAAGTGCTTTTCACTTTGGAGGAGGCTTGTAGCTCATTGAAAATATTTTTTTTGCAGCGTTCATTGATAGAGAACTTTGGATTAAAACTTTGGGTAAGAACTTTTCACTTCTTTGAGACTCTTTCTATTATGAGACTACTAGTATTGTAACCTATTCTGTTCCTGCTATCCTTTATGTTAGTATTTGGCAACCTTGTG
>NW_015170032.1:4317-7048 GCF_001447785.1 Gekko japonicus | reverse complement strand
TGTAACTTAAACTCTACTATAGGTAATTCATACGTGCTTTCTTGGACTGCAGCCAAGAAGCCCACACGTGTTGGCAGGTTCCAACTGTGTGTAATAGAGCTCCCATTAGAACTTCTGTTCCTGTATTCTTCACTGTGAAGGTCGAACTCTCTGGATCCATTTAGTGTAAAAGTGATTGTTTTCCATTTCTTTTGTATCCAAAGGAACCTTGTACGTGTGAGTGAGTGATTCTGTTTTTTGTATGCTTGTGGAACTAATTATTATTCAGTAAAGAGAACAACTGATTTTACTACAGCAAACCTTGTTGCGTTGTCTCTTTGGGCGGGATCCTCGGGGTCGAAATCTGACCTCTGTATACATAGACCAAGAGCCCCTTACTCATTTAGTCTTGCCCCTGCTGTAGATAAAGCAGGTCAGGCTAACAGGACTCTTTTGGATTGCTAGCTATTGCGGGGAGGGGAATGCATAGGTCTGTCCTCGCAGAGGAGGGAGAGCTTGTACCTGAATAAAGCCTGGTCTTAAAGGTCCCACTGGACTGTTTTGGATTGCTGGGGGGTGGGCTCTGCAACTTACCTGGCTGCTTCTTGCTCTGAGGGCTGCTGGGAGCAGTGGGCGGGGCTTGTTGCATGTCCCCGCCCCTTGGGCTCTTTACTGCCGGAGCTCCGCTCCTGTGCGCTCCTGCAGGAAATGGCCCCTGCCACAAACCAACTTGACTACCTCTGAAATGGAATTCAACCTCGGATTTAAAGTCCTGACTTAGATCGAGGCATACCTCTGCAGATTTGGCCATTAACAATTTGTCTTACCAAATGTCGCATCTGATGAAGCCGGAATCAATCCAGGTTAGGAATCTGAGTGAGCTCTCTTTCTAGAATGGCCCAAGGGTTGTAAATCCCTCCAGCCGGTGTTTCTTTGTGTCATGTGACAGGAGGAGCCATGCCTTCCATACGGCTTTGACAGCTGCAGAAATCCAGTGACGGCCTAGTTTTGGCAACCTGAGTTGCCCATCCCTAATCTGCTTCTGAGGTGAAGAAGAAGAGTTGGTCTTTGTACCCGGCTTTTCTCTCTCCTAAGGAGTCTCAAAGCAGCTGACAATTGCCTTCCCTTCCTCTCCCTGCAACAGGCACCTTGTGATGCAGGTGGGGCTGAGAGAGTTCTCAGAGAACGGGGGCTGGCCCAAGGTCACCCAGCAGGCCTCTCATTTCTCAAAGTGGCTGACAATCACCTTCCCTTCTTCTCCCCGCAACAGGCACCTTGTGAGGCAGGTGGGGCTGAGAGAGTCCTGAGAGAACTGGGACTGGCCCAGGGTCACCCAGCAGGCTTCATGTGGAGGAGGAGTGGGAAATCAAACCCAGTTCTCCAGATTCGAGTCCACTGCCCTTAGCGTCTTCGCTATGCTGGCGGAGCGATAAACTGTTTGCTGACTTCTCCCAACCCAAATGAGAACTAAGACGCTACCAGAGCTAAGCTGCTGGCCTTATACCTGCTGTTTATTAGGCATCAGGAGGTGTTTACTGGGATATTTGGTTAATATAGCAGAGCTTGTCCACTCATAGAAGCGTGAGGCCGTGTGCAGTAAATACATCTCTGAAGAAGTATATTGCAAAAAAGGTAAACTTAGGTCCCGGTCACACGAGCCGGATGATCCGCTGCTGAAGGGAGGCAAATCAGAGCCGGAGCAAAAAGAACCGCGGGAGCGCGATCCCACGTGCCCCTGTGGCTCCGTGCCCCGGGAGCCGATCACACGGTGCGCAGCAAACCGGCAGTAGTGCAGTTGTGTGCATGCGTGGGATGGGGAATGGCGTCGGCTGCGATGGCCTACTGGCGCTTCCCCAACCAGACGCCTTCCGCTGGCCCGCATCATCCAGTAGGTACAGCTGTTTTGCTAGTACCTTTTTGATGCGCGTTTGTGGGCCTAAGGGACAGATCAGGGATGGTGCGCACCGCTTCCCAGATGTTGCGGTGTGATCGCGCCCGCTTGATGCGCCCCCGATCTGTCCCTCTTGCAGATCAAATCCTCCCGTGTGACCGGGACCTTAAATTTATTGAAGTAGATCCAGTTCACATTCAGGTTGCAGTCAAAAGGAGAGAAAGAAGCCTAACCTAAAGAGTATGTTCCCTCTCACAAATGGCCAGCTTGTCTGGCACTATATGTGTGCAAGTATGAGGCCATTAGGAGCTGCGGTGGATCAAGTGGTTAAGACGCTGAACTGCAGGCTGTGGAAGGTCAGTAGTTCAGCAGTTCGAGACCCGAGTGCCGCATGACGGAGTGAGCTCCCGTCTCTAGTTCCAGCTCCTGCCAACCTAGCAGTTCGAAAGCAAGAAATTGCAAGTAGATAAATAGGTATCACTTTGGTGGGAAGGTAACAGCGTTCCATGCGCCTTGGTGTTGAGTCATGCCGGCCACATGACCACGGAAACGTCTTCGGACAGCGCTGTCTCTTCGGCTTTGAAATGGAGATGAGCACCGCAACCTTAGAGTCGGACTCGACTGGCTTTCGAGCAAGGGAACCTTTACCTTTACCTTATGAGGCCATTGTCTTTACAGGAGAGACATGCAAAGAAATGTGTCTCTATGGAAGGTCATGTGAAGAGAGAGGGAGAGGACAAAGCAAGAGAGAGGAGGGTCAGAGGCAACGCTCCCTCTAAGCTGTGGAGTCTTGTGAGCAAAAATGCTACTTTGTGAGCTGCTGGCGTTCAAGTTGTGAGCCGGCGATTTGGCTACTGCATA
>NW_015170032.1:4098-4253 GCF_001447785.1 Gekko japonicus | reverse complement strand
AGGCTAAAAAAACTCTGAGCTAGCTCACACTAACTCAGCTTAGAGGGAACACTGGTCAGAGGGCAGCTCATGAGTTAAAACCAAGAGAGGCATCCCATTCGAAGAGATAACAACTATGCACACTTAAAGCGATGTAGAGGATCCCCCCCCTCCTC
>NW_015170032.1:393-514 GCF_001447785.1 Gekko japonicus | reverse complement strand
ATACCTGAGAGGAGTTACACAGATTGCTATTTGGTTTCCCCTGGCCATCAATGGAGGATAGGGGAATACAGTCGCCAGATCCAGGTTGCAAAACTCCTGGAGTTTTGGGGATAGAGTTTGT
>NW_015170032.1:0-234 GCF_001447785.1 Gekko japonicus | reverse complement strand
CTTGCTCACAACTTTAATGCCAGTAGCTCACAAAGTAGAATTTTTGCTCACCAGACTCCACAGCTTAGAGGGACCATTGGAGTCTACCCTCCAAAGCAGCCATTTCCTCCAGGGGAACTGATCCCTATAGTCTGGTGATGAGCTGTTATTCCGGGGGATTTGCCGGTCCCACCTAGAGGCTGGCATCTTTTCGTGGTCTCCAGTTAGAGGGCGGCTGCTCCATGGCATGGTTTC
>NW_015170031.1:1564-6955 GCF_001447785.1 Gekko japonicus | reverse complement strand
ACCCTCCTTCCATGGATGGTGTGTAGCAGTGGTGGTGATGGACGAACGGCGATACGGCAAAGTCGGGCGATGAACGACCCAGGCGGAGAGGAGGCGTGACGACGCAGCATGGTCGGAGCCAATAAGGACAGAGACCAGTGCTGCGACCGTTGCAGAGCCGCGCACCATGAAGGTCCGCCCAGAAGGAGTCACTACCGGAAGATCCCGCCGAGACACCATCAACTTGAGGAAGAACCCACCATGAATACACCCTGCTCGGGTGCCTGGTAGGCATTCATTTCTCCCCTGTACTGTGTGGCCCTAGTTAGAAACATTAAATATACTTCTTTGTAAACCGCTCCGAGCCTTCAGGAAGGAGCGGTATATAAGCTGAAATAAATAAATAAATAAATAAATGATGTTATTTTGGAAATCGGGTTCCGTTTTACCAGAGAGTTCAGGTTTGATCTGAACTGGGAGCCACTTGTTTGTCTTTTTGGCAGTCTGTGGTATCCATAAAACCCTCCTCCAATGCCACATTTCAAATGAATCAACTTTCTCTCTGTCAGCTTTCAGTCGTAGTACTTGGGGATACCAACTACGCGTAACAGAGGAAGCAGAGGGTGGTGGTTTGTTCTTAAGAATCTGGGCACAGATAAGGCAGCCCATTTATGGTCATCCGGCCCAAAGCATTGTGCAAGTGTGCTCAAGGGGAAGACAGCGATGACTCAGAGCAAACGCCCAGCGGCTCTACAGTTACATTTGTAAAGCCTCTGGATTGGATTGTGGGAGCTGAATTTACAGATAATCTCAGACAGAATCTCAGTAAGAGCCTACAGCGACCCACATCAGTATGCGAAAGGATGAGCAGGAGGAGGCAGTGCCTGTGCATAGTGTGCTTCCCTTAAAAAGAGAAAACGGGATTTTAACAATTGCAAGACTCCTCTTGCTCAGTAAGGACTAATAGACATGGCCAGTAACGGCAGCCTTGTGGGAGAGGCTATGGGATGTCTTTTTCCTCCCGCAGAAACAACAGGGAAAGGGATCAAAGGGACTTGAAAGGGAAAGGGTCTCAGCTTTCTCCCTTTCTCCTCTTGCTCTTAGACCAGTCTTGGTTGTTAGGAAAACCCCGTCAACTTGAATCCAGGATATATGTAACAGCTCCAATAATTTGGGCTGATAAGAAACTTTCATCATGCCTGAACAAGTCCTCCATCATTCTAAGTGTACAGTGCAGTCCAGATGCTGGGGAGAAGGTCTGCTGCTAAGATATATGTGTAAAGGATCCAACAAACAAGATGAAGATCATGTCTCATTTTTGTGCAGCCTCAATTTGTCTCGGGGCTGTACAAGAAAAGGAGAGGATGGCTCATTCTCCACTCTGTTTTACCTTTCAAAACTGGGCTCCCTGCTTTTTTCTTAGCAGTTTAAGGGGAGTGCTTTTAAAAAATGTGTCATTTCTCCCTTTTTTGGAATATTGAAACCAAGTAGAAGTTGAAGGGTAAACACCCACAACTTTCTCTGAATGACCCCAAGGCAAATTGAAGTCGCACAAGCCTGCAATTTGTATTTTATGCACAGAACAAGATGTCTGTTTGAGCCTATTCGGTGAACACTGACAGTCTCAAATATATTTTGCAAATGTCTGAAAACTCAAAGGTACCACCGTGAATGCTGATAGTCAGCTAGCTGTGATTATCAGAATTCCACAGTTTGTGTGTGACAGACAGGAAAATATAAGGATATTTTAGTTATTATTAAAGTTCATCTTTGTATCACCAAATTTTTTAACTTTCACTTTTTTAAATATGCAGTCCTCATAAAAATGCTCTATATTCTTGGTCACTATTTGATAAGTTTGAACTGTTCAGCTGATCGCACATTTTGTCACCTGTCAAATGGCCAACCCATCATAGCATACCTGATTACTTCTCCACGATCATTTGGAAATGCAGATAAAGACAAGAGAGACCCAGCATCAGTGGTTGCTATGGGACAGAGGAGAACAGAGCAAAGATCCAGGGATATTCTTGGACCAGCGTACCACAGCGATTGGACTCTTACTCAGCACTGGTTGCCATTAGTGTCATGCAAATGAAACAGATTGCTTCCAGGTAATTTGTAAAGCAAATACAGACACGCAAAAAATAAAAATCTTGTTTTCCTTCCCCCAGTGAAGGCTCCCTGCAGAGTAAGGATGTATTTGATGAGAAAGCAGGTGTGTGAATTATTCCGGCTTTACACTTCTTGCTGCATGTGATATGAGAGAACTGGAGCCATCTTCAATGCAGGAGCCTTAATGATCCATTCCTTTTGAATGCAACCTACTTATAGTTCAGCATCTCACAGCAACTTGGGTACCTTTAGAAAGTGCAGAATATGCTGCATATCTAAGATTCAATCCCTGCCCAAAGGTTCAAGTAGCAGTCAAAAGGATCAAGTAGCAGGTGATGTGATCTCTGCCTGTTAAGATGCAAAAGGTTAGTTACAGCAAATCTGAGGGCCAAATTATATCAGTTATAAACAGACAACATAAATATTGTCAAATATACAAAAATACATGTATTTATTACAAATCAGATAAAAACAGATATAGGCCCGAATAGTAGCCTCAAATCAGGATAAAAGCATAAAATAGTAACAAACATAAACCATATGTGACCCAGACCGTATGTGTTTTGGCTAATTTGGCCTTCCTCAGTGGTCAATAGGGTTGTCAGGTCTTACCTGGCTGTCGGCAAGGAGCTCCAGCCCTGCCTCTGAAGAACCCCATTGCACCAGACATGCCCAGCACGATGACGTCACCTGGAAGTGACATCATCGCATTGGGCACGTTGCAGGGGATGCTCTAGCATTTGGTCACCATAGAGTTTTTAGCCAAATGCTAGAGCGTCCCCTGCACAACATGCTGGCAGTGGATTGGGGGGCCCAAAAGTGGGGGGGACCCCACCCTCATCGGGGGGATGGCAACCCTAGTGGCCAAACATATTAATTGCACATTGGCTCCAGGTAATACCATAAATACTAAAATTAGGACCAAACTGAAAATTGTTTTATAATAAGTCTCAGTGACTCAAGGCAGGGATATGATACAGAGGCCTCATTTTAAATACTTTCTGTCCTGGTCATGCACTCGCATCTTGAATGGTATTTCAATTCTGTGTCTTTCTCTCTTGGTCCAAGGAAAATATATTCTCAATGTAGTTTGGAGCCAATAGCAAATAGCACTCCTATTTGCTATTGGCTCCAGACTACATTGAGAATATATTTTCACATATGCTTTATGTTTGATACTATTGTATGATTTTATTCTTTTGGTTCTGAATTCGGTTTGTTTTGGGTTAAGTTTTTCTCCCCTCCCCCCGCTTTTTTGTTCCTTGTTTCTAATCATTACTGACCTACAGTACATAGTGGTTGGTGGTAGCCAGTGTTCCCTCTAAGCTGAGTTAGCGTGAGCTAGCTCATAGGGGGTTTTTTGCCTCTGGCTCACACATTTTTGTCCTAGCTCTGGAAGGATGGCTCCAGAGCAAGCTAATTTATGCAGTAGCCAAATCCCTCGCTCACAGCTTTAATGCCAGTAGCTCACAAAGTTGAGTTTTTGCTCACAAGACTCCACAGCCTAGAGGGAGCATTGGTGATAGCCACCATTAAATGGGGTTAGGAGAACTGATGTTCATTTGATTGAGACAAGTGACATGTGTGTGTGTTTGAAAGGATGTGTGTGACCTCTGGGCATGTGTTGTCATCCAAAGCTTATTTGGCTTCAACCAAGAGGACCCCAAGTGCAGCTGGGGCCTGCAAATGCAGTTGTGATATTCAAATCGCTGATAGATATAATTAGCATCCCAGCTGAAAGAGCCTACCCAGAGTGCCTTGGCAGCCGTTTGCCGGCTTGAAAAAAAAACATAGCACAGGTCTGTTTCATGTCAGATTCCTTTAGCTGCACAGATTCAGTCCTTTTTAAACACTTGCCTCCCGCTGAATCTGGTGGGGCTCATTAGTACTCCCTGAAGGACATTTTAGTACATTGTGAGGCTTCAAAATAACCCCTTGAGCATCTGTTCGTTTTGCCCTCCTTCCCTCACCTCTTTGAATAAATCATCAAGAAAGCAGGCTTTCATATACAGCATCAGTAAATGCTACATCTCGGCATATCCGAATCAGAATTGGGAATGGCCAAAGACAGACGTGGTCTTTCAGAACAGAACAGCAGCTGCAGAAAAATGGGATAAACTGATATGAGGTATACAAGTCTATTAGCTGTCGATCTCTTGGTAAATGTCAGGAACTGGGCGAATGTTTGCATAAGGCTACACTGTGCATTGCCTTGACCTGGATAGCCCAGGCTAGCCTGATCTCATCAGATCTCGGAAGCTAAGCAGGTTCGGCCCTGGCTAGTATTTGGATGGGAGACCTCCAAGGAATACCAGGGTCATGACGTGGAGGCTGGCAATGGCAAACCCCCTCTGAACATCTCTTGCCCTGAAAGGCCTATATGGGGCCGCCATAAGTCGGCTGTGACTTGATAGCACTGTCCACCGCCATCCATACTGTGCATCAGGGCTCTTTTTGTAGAAAAAGCCCAGCAGGAACTCATTAGCATTATAGGCCACACCCAACACCAGAAACTCATTCGCATATTAGGCCACCGCCCTGACAGCACAGCTCATTAGTACATTAGGACTCACCCCCATGTTACCAGAAGTGTGGTTATCCAGCCACTTCCCCCTTTTGCTTGTTATTCTATTTACCTTGTTTGTTGTCAAAACCCAGGGGCTTTTTTTTGTAGCAGGAACTCCTTTGCATGTTAGGCAATCCTAACCCTATTGAAGCAGGAACTCCTTTGCATGTTAGGCAATCCTAACCCTAATGAAGCCAATCCTAATGGATTTCTGCTGTTGGGTATGGCCTATTATGCTAATGTGTTCCTGCTGGGCGTGGCCAACTTGGGAGCCAGCCGGAACTCCGTTCCTGTGCGTTCCTGCCCAAAAATAGCCCTGCTGTGCATCATGCAGGAAGTTCCATAAAGGGAACTCTGGGTATGTAAGTGGGTCCTGAAACGGAGCTGTGAGAAGGAGAGCAAATCCAGATGGGACTAAAGCACTAGGGGGTTTGCTCTTCCCCAATGAACCAGTTCTCCAGATTTGAAATGTCTCCTTCCAGGGGTCGTTTCGTAGAAAAAGAGCTAGGGGAACTCATTAGCATAACTCATTAGCATATGCCACACCCTTGACATCACCGGAAGTGTGTCATAAGGCCACACACCCCGCCCCCAACGGTCCCGGCTGCTGCCACCGGCCTTGCAGCTCCACTGCTGAGCCCCATGAGGGACCCGGCGGTGGCCCTCAAGGCCGGCGGGAGGGCAAGGAAGCCCCCTGAAGGCCCTCCCTGGCCCCAGGCAGGCAGGGGGGG
>NW_015170031.1:0-1554 GCF_001447785.1 Gekko japonicus | reverse complement strand
GCTTACCCTCCCTCTCCTCCTGCCTCCTCCTGTCTGAATGAGGGCCGGAAGTGGGGCAGCCGGAAGCAGGGGGCGGGGCTTCGTCATGTGCCCCGCCCCCTGCACCTCACCCAGGGGAACTGCGTTCCCCCGCCCCCCCCCCCCGAAATGACCTCTGTCTCCTTCCCAGGCTGCTTGAAGCCCTCATTAGGAGGGAAAAGACAGGCGTAATTAAAATGTCAGTCTTTTTTCTCTACCAGGAATTAAAGTAATCTGTGGGGCCATTTGTGACCAGGGAAGTCATTTGGAGTGCAGAGTAGTCCCCTCTGACCTCAGTCTGTATTAGTGTGCCTCCCTTGGCTGCTTTCTGGGCAAAATTACATATTTGGAGTTCCAGTCACAGAACTGCATTCTCACATGTATCTGGCCCCAGATCAGGGCTACAAAGTAGGGGAGGAGAGGGAAAGGGGAGAGAGCACCCATGGAGCACACTGAGCTGCAAAAGTGTGTGACAGGAAGTCATATGGCATCACAGTCACGTGACAGGAAGAGGAAGAGCCCAAGTTATTAACTCAGCAGGAGGAGGAGGAAGAGGAAGAAGAAGAGTTTGATTTATACCCTGGCCTTCGCCTGGAGTCTCAGAGTGGCTTACAATTGCTTTCCCTTCCTCTCCCCACAGCAGACACCCTGTGAGGTAGGTGGGGCTGAGAGAGCTCTGAGAGAACGGCTCTTGAGAGAACAGCTCTGAGAGAACTTGTGACTGGCCCAAGGTCACCCAGCTGGCCTCACATGAAGGAGTGGGGAATCAAACCCGGTTCTCCAGATTAGAGTCTGCTGCTCTTAACCACTGCACCAAACTACACAAAACTGGTTACCATGCTTCAAGTGCATGCAGAGCATTGGAGGATGGACTGGAAACAGAAGCTGGCAAGGCTGGGTAGGGTGAAAGGAAGGGAAAGAAGGCAAAGGAGAGGTTTTGTAGGTCCCTGAAACTGTGCTGTCCACCACTGAGTAGTCTTGTCTTACCGACCTGCTTCTTCTGTAAGTGTGTGAGCAAAGAGAGGCAGATGTTGCACCCTTCCTCTCTACTAGCAGCATGTCCTTCCAAACAGCAGTGAGGGGAAATGGCAGCTATATGTTGGTGTACAAATTAGCTGGTGAGGCTCCACAGCCTAACTGAGGGCCCCAACCCACAACTGATGGCCACTGACTTAGTGGCTTTAGAATTACGTAGGATGAAGGTCGATGTAACCTTTTTACAGCAGCAGGGGTGCTTCAGGGCCTGTCCTTTGATCAATCTAAACATACTTGTCCTCCCCTGAGAAGTTTGAAGCATTAGCTGGCTGTGGACAGTGCTGATTGGCTGCCTCTCTCATGATGTCAGCAAGAAGTCTCCCCCTGAACCCCACAAGATGTTGTGTCAGCTGCAAATAAGAGTTGCCAGCCCCAGGTTGGGAAATATCTGGAGATTTGGTGGGTGGAGCCTGAGGAGGGCTGGGTTTGGGGAGGAGAAGAGAGGGGCTTCAATGGGGTATAATGTCCTAGACTCCAACTTCCAAAGTGGCCATTTTCTCC
>NW_015170030.1:6598-7007 GCF_001447785.1 Gekko japonicus | reverse complement strand
AGAGCTGAGACGATTAGAGAGATGGTGGCGCTGTGCTCGGGACGAAGCTACAAGAGCATCCTATAGAACGTTTATGAGATCCTATGAGATGGCAGTCAAGGCTGCGAAGAGGATGCCTTCTACACAGCCAGGGTTGTGTCTGCAAGCTCTCACCCAGCCCAATTATTTAGAACAATTCAGGCACTGACAGCTCTGCCACAGAGCAGACAAAATGGTAGGGAATTGGATATTGGCTGTGAGGCTTTTGCGAGCTATTTCACGGATAAAGTCTTGACGCTCTGCTGCGACCACCCTGCCACAGTTAAAACAGTTAGCGAACTCGAGGCCCCTTGTGCATCTTTGAGTCCGGGTTTAGAGCGTTTCAACTAGCTCAGCCTGGAAGAAGTCGACAGATTGCTCGTATCTGTAC
>NW_015170030.1:0-6503 GCF_001447785.1 Gekko japonicus | reverse complement strand
AATCTGGGGGAACCGGGTTTGATTCCCCACTCCTCCACTTGCACCTGCTGATGTGACCTTGGGCAAGCCGTAGTTCTGGCACAGCTGTCCTTGGAAAAGAGCAGTTGCTCTCAGAGCTCTCTCAGCCCCACAGGGTGTCTGTGGTGGGGAGGGGAAGGGAGAGGAGTTTGTAAGCTGCTCTGAGACACCTTTGGGTAGTGAAGGGCGGGGTATAAATCCAATCTCCTCTTCTTCATAATTTTGTAATTACAACCAGTTTTCATATTTTTGCAATTTGATAGCCATGATGTGGTCACTATACACATACTTTTAATACCTTCTACACAAACAATGTCAGATCTCTGGTTCTTAGTACCCCCCCTTCCCCCCCCCCCCCCCGCATCAACTAGAGCCTGTTTTTTGAGGATTGAGTAGACACGGGGGAAATCAAGCAAAGCTGCAGGGCAAAATGCGGGACACGCAGCAATCGTGGGAAATTGACACATACACTCAGGGGATGTGGAGGATTGGGGAATCAAACCTGGTTCTCCAGATCACAGTCTGCTGCTCTTAACCACCCTACCAAACTGAATGGGCATCTCATGCTATCACACCGTGTGTATGTGTGCGTGCGTGTGTGATTGCATTCACACATATACACAGACCCCTTTTTTATCCTGCCCTTCTTTCAGGGTGTTTGGAGCACATGGTTCTCTGTCTGGAGTACACAGTTCTTTTCTCTTCTGCTTTATTGCCACAACAACCTTGTGAGGTAGGTTAGGGTGAAAGAGTGTGACTGGCTCATGGAAAGGAACATAGAACCAAGCTCCATGGCAGAGTGGAAACATGATATAATGTTTATAGGCAAGTATTTTTAACTTTTCCTTGCCAGTATCGGTAATTTCATTTAAAAATAAAAAGGAAAGTCTTTCTTGTTAATTCAGCAAGCAATTAAATTGTAGAATTCACTGCTAGAGGATGTAGTCATCACCACTAGCCTAGATGGTTAAAAAAGATTATTACACAGATTCAAAGATGGGTAGCCATGTTTGTCTGTAGCTGTAGAAAAGAGTAAGCGTCCAGTAGCACCTTAAGGACTAACAAAATTTGTGGTAGGGTATGAGCTTTCATTAGTTTTCATGAAGAAGTGACAGCATGAAAGCTTGTACCCTACCACAAACGTTGTTAGTCTTTAAGGAGCTACTGGACGCTTACTCTTTTCAACATTTATTTCAGTATGAGCTTTTGTGAGGAAATTAGAGGTGACTCACAAAAGCTCATCTATATCTATAAAAGAAAGTCCCCTCACCATAAAATCAACACCCAGGCCAAACCCCTGGACGTAGAAATCTGGGGAGAGCACTCCTACCATGATGTAGGTGCTCATTAAGAAGGGATTTTTAGAAATTCGACCCCTGTCAAAAGGAGTAAAATGTGCTTCCCCCCCCATTGCTTCCTATGTGGCTGCCAGGCTGCTGCCTTCTTGTACCCCCCACTCTCTTATTGGTCAGCTGCAGAGCTCAGTGTTCTGAGATTAAATAAAACAGTCATAGGAGATGGCAGAGAGCTACTGACAGTTGAGGAAATCAGGAATGGCCAACCACCAGTGAGGTGCAGCAGTGCTGCTGGCCCAGCCTCCCCCATGGCTTCAAACATGCTCCCCCCACCTCCTACACCTGACAGGCAGCAGCAGGTGCAGTGTGCTTGAAGCCATCATGGAGCCTGCCCTAGCAGTAACACTTTAGCGATCCTGCCAGCTCAGCCTCCACAATGGATTGCAATACCCCTCCCCCTCTTACACTGAACAGGCAGCTGCCTGTCAGGTGTAGGAGAGGGGTTGGGATGCTTACAGCCGTCGGGGAGGCTTGCTCAGCAGGATTGCCTTAGTGCTTCTGCTGGCCCAGCATCGCCGATGCCTTTAAACACACTCTCCCCCAACACCAGACAGGCAGGTGTCTGTCAGTTGTAGGAGCAGGGCCAGGGTACTTTAATCCATCAGGAAGGCTGCCCCCAGAAGGATCACCTATGACCATCAACAAGTCCCAAGTCTTAACAGACAAGAGATGACTCCTTCTCACATGGACAGTTCTATGTGGCCTGCTCCAGAGTGAGCTCACCAAGTAACTTCGTAATCCTAGCACCTGAGGAAAGAACCACCAGTGTGGTCTACAGAGAGGTCCTTCAGTACAATCTTCTCCATTAGAATTCCTACAACAAATGTTACATTTCAAACTTCACATCATCAGTATTCTAACTGGATTTACAGAACTTAAATACCGTAGCGAAACACGGGTATCAGGCTAGTATTGAAATAAATGTTAGTCTTTTAGGGCCGCTGAACTTCTGTTTTATTTTGCTATAGCAGACAAAATGGCTACTTCTTTACAATAATAAAAATAAGATTTGGAAGATAATGGATAAGCAAATTCATACATCACAGGTTTTGTAATTCAATGTATGTGGAAAATGAAAATGTGTGTTAGAATAAAGAAAGGTCAGTTAAGCATACACAAACTTAGTACAGCTGTGCAAACATACAGTGTACTGATCTGGGTTGAAGTATGTATAGACACCGCCCTTTCATTTTTAAGAAAACCAGCTAAAGGTCTAATTCTCTCAATCCAAAGTCAGCCTGTCACGTGGTCACTCTGTAGAATCATTTGCCTTCTGACAATCATGAGGGGCTATGGCACTGGGTGTGAATTATGCTGATATTCCTTAAGAGACTAATGTCAACTTGGCATTCAGTTGTCCAGTGTGGCATACTGGTCATAGTGTTGGACAAGGACCTGAAAACCCTAGGGTTCAAATCCCCACACAGCTAGAAAGTTCACTTGGTAACCCTGGTCCAGTCTTATTCTCTTGGCCTAACCTACTTTACAGGTATGCTGTAAAGATAAAACTGGGAAGAGCGTTCCTGGGAAGAATGATGGGATAAACAGAGCAATACTAAGCATATTTTCCTGGAAGTAAGCCCCATTAAAGAGACCCAAATACTCTCACAATATACTAGACAAACTGTAGAGCAGCTGTTCTCAGAACAAAGAGCTCTATGCTGGGTCAGTTTGAGGCTGATATTTCCCCCCACATGAATGTTTCTTCTCCCAACAGAAAGGGTGATATTAGTACATAAGTAAATAATACATGTGGAAGAAACCAGGCTGTAAATCTGGGAAGCCTAAAGTCACTTCTGCATTATAGTTAAATGAGATATTGAATGCATGACTGATGCCATTTCTGTTGATAATAGAATTTTGTTCAAAACTCAGCACTAAAACTCATAATAAAAATATAAGAGAAAAATTATAAAGTTTCAGACTCACTCTAGGAAAGTACGTAAAGTTAATGTTCCATCTGTTCACATTTAATCACGATCTAAAACTATACAAAAGCAGCTTCCAGCCTTCAATGTGCTGCTCAAAACATGCTCATTTCTACAGGCCAACACAGAAACACACATTTTTTATTTCAGGATTTTAGTTGCGTTGGATTTAAAGCAATTCATACATAATCCTTTGCTTTCCCTAACTGTGAATTTTGTGACTACATTATGGTAAAGTCACAAAATGTTACAGCAGCTGCTGCTGCTAAAGTTCCTCAGATGGAGATCTGTGAGTCTGCCAGTTAGCTCTCTGTGGACAGTAATAAATGTGAGTAAATGTAACATGAATAGAAAGTCGTTAGTTGAAGAACTGAAGCATATAAAAGGACTAACTGGCTTTCTAGGATGCTTGGGGTAATAAATGGAGTCACTAACTCTTTGTGATGATACTTGTGGTTTGAAAATAGGTGGAGGGAGGCAGCCACAAAAACGGCCAGAGATGTTTTTCTAATGCCGCAATGTACAGATGTGTCTTTCAAAGCTCCTGGAAGCCTTTCTACAGATCATCTAGTCTTATACTTGTATCTGACTTAACAGATACCTGTACTTTTTAGCTAGTGCCATCTACAGTCGCGCTTCTGTGCACTGGAGAGTACACTGTTTTGTCAGATTCTGCTGCATTTTTAACCGTGCAGTATTTTTAACTTGTTGATGGATGGTTGCGATGTTTCTGTGGCCTGACAAGTCCTGCTGCTTGATTAGCTGCTTTGAGTCTTAGGAGATAAGGTGAGGTATCAATATTAGGGGGGAAAAGATTGAAAACAGTTTGCAGCATAGGAAATCCTGATGTGACTGTTTGAGACGTATCTGAATTAGAGAGATCTGAAAATGTGTGTAAGATTAAATGATAGTTTGAATACAAAACTGGCTAGATTGGCCTGCTTCTCTTTTGTTTATCTGTATTAGCCAGACTAGGAGCTGAGGTGGCTCAAGTGGTTAAGACGCTGAACTGCAGGCTCTGGAAGGTCGGTAGTTCAGCAGTTCGAGACCCGAGTTGCCGCATGACGGAGTGAACTCCCATCTCTAGTTCCAACTCCTGCCAACCTAGCAGTTCGAATTAAGCAAGAAATTGCAAGTAGATAAATAGGTACCACTTCGGTGGGAAGGTAACAGCATTCCATGCGCCTTGGTGTTTAGTCATGCCGGCCACATGACCACGGAAATGTCTTTGGACAGCGCTGGCTCTTCGGCTTTGAAACGGAGATGAGCACCGCAACCCTAGAGTTGGATTTGACTGGCTTTCGAGCAAGGGAACCTTTACCTTTACCTTTATTAGCCAGACTGCAAGGCAAAGTGTTAAGTAGTGTTCCCCAACATGATGCCCATGGGCACCGTGGTGTCCACCAGTACTTTTCCTTATGCCCGTCAAGTTTTTCAGAAAGTGAGCAGGACATTTTAAGGCAGGTTTTGTTATTGGCGGCCCTCATTCAATTTAAAGTTTTTTTTCATGGATGCATAAGCAGCAGCTACCACTGGAGGAACAGAAAGGAGGACTAGTGAGAATCTGGGTTTGTGGTTTATTTATTTTATTTATTTATAAATTAAACTTTTAGATCGCCCTCCCCTGTATACACAAAGTTCAGGGCAGTGAACAGCAATAAAACACATTGATAAGTTAATCAGAACAGTTCAGAAAGGTAAAATAATACACATTTCCAGATGGCGCTTAAAAACTTTGGATCGTACGACTGCCTCACAGTGGCAGAAAAACAGGGGGGGAGGGGAGTGCCAAATGAGGTGAAACCTGTCACTGTCCTCAACCAAAAGCCTGGTAGAACATCTCTGCCTTGCAAGCCCTGTGGAACTGCATTAGGACCCACAGGATGTGGATGTTATTCAGCAGAAAGTTTCACCAGGTCGGAGCTAGGACCAAACTGGCTCTCAAAGTCTTGACCATGTATTTTCAATGTTTTCCTCCTTTCAAAATTAAGGTTAATTTGTCCATTTCAGCAGTTTCAAGTAGTTTGTTTATTATTTCTTTGTCCATTTCAGCAGTTTCGAGTAGTTTGTTTATTATTTCTTCTTTGGAAGGTATCTCCTTTCTTCTCCAATATTTGGCATATAGCAGTTGTAACTACATGTATAATAAGATAAGAATCTTGCTTTTTACAATTTTCTGGAAGTATATTCAGTAAAAACAATTCTGATACAAAGGGTATATGTTTGCAATATTTCATGTATCCAAGCCCAAAACTTTTAATTTTTCTCACAAGTCCACCACATATGAAAGAAAGAACCAACTTTTTTTGATATTTCCAATAATCATTTGACATATTAGGATAAAATTTAGATAGCTTATCTGGTGGAATATACCATCTATAAAAGAAACACACACACCAAAAATGGAATCATTATAATTTTCTTTGTAAGAAATTGCTTTGGTAATTTTTATATTTGTTTTCCTTATCTTAGACCAGTGATCTAAATCAGTATTATGGCCCAAATTTTGAGCCCATTGAACCATAGAGCATTCATCTTGGGTTTTAATTTCTAACATTGTAACATACAATTTCTTAATAGGCTTATCATCAGAATAGATCAATATTTTATCTATTTCAGTTGACTTTTCATAGAAACCCATTTGTTTATCTTTAATAAATCTTGATTCTAATTTTCCTCTTTCCCAACAACTCATATTTGTATCTTGTTTTTTGAGGTTCTCTACTGTCTTTAGTTGGTTTTTATTATCCAAGAAGTCTTCATATCTGTACAATAAGTTTTTTTGAAATAAATTTGGGTTTGTAAAAGCTTCATATGGTGGGACCCATTTGGGTATTTTAGTATTAAAACGTCTTTTAGTTTCTTCCCATACTTTCAATAATGTTCTTCTAAGAAAATGTTGCTTGAAGTATTTATGTATTTTATCTCTATCATACCACACAAATGCATGCCATCCCAATATTAAATTGTGTCCTAATTTTAATAACCGTGTATTTTGCAAAGTAATCCATTCTTTCACCCAGGTCAATGCAGCTGCTTTATAGTATAGAAACCAGTCTGGAAAAGCAAATCCAGCTCTTTCCTTTGCATCTTGTAGGGCTTTTAATTTAATTCTTAGCTTCTTATTTTGGCTTCTTGTTTTGCCATATAAATTGTGATACAAATTTATCAAGTTCTTTAAAATATTGTTAATTTTGCATAA
>NW_015170029.1:4007-6982 GCF_001447785.1 Gekko japonicus | reverse complement strand
GTTGCAGCATCCAAAAACCCAGGCACCCCATTTTTCCACAGTGTGACAGAGTGTTGGGCTGGAGGGGCCATTGGCCTGATCCAACATTGGCTTCCGTTATGTTGTTATGTTCAACTGCTGCGCCCTCCCCCCCATCCTGGAGTCTGGGCTGGCAGGAGAAAAAGAGGGGACCGTAAATCATGTTGCATGACATGTTGGCATCATATACTCCCCCCCCCCAAAACCCTGATGTGATTTTAGTGCATCAGCCAAGGCTCTGGAAACTTTAGTTGACAACGAATGCCAGTGGAGATATCGACATGACATCACGCCCACCCCATGCGCCATCCTCAAACCTCATGGGGGTGCCAGCCCATGGCCTGGCATCCCTAGTCCAGTATTCTCCCTCTCACTGTGGCCTGCCAGATGCCCCAGGAAAGCCTTAAAGCGGGGGCACAGAACCCAGACTGTTGCCCCTAGCAATGCGGTTTCACAGGTCTGCTGACCCAGAACATGAGGGGGGGGGGATGTTTGTAAAGTGCTGTGAAATCACAGTTGACTTATGGTAAACCCACAAGTTGTTCAAGGCGAGAGACCTTCGGAGGTGGTCTGCCGCTGCCTGCCTCTGCACAGCAAGCCTGGACTTCTTTGGTGGTCTCCCGTGCGAGAACCCACCAGGGCCGACCCAGCTTAGAGTCTGAGATCTGAGGAGACTGGGCGAGCCTCGGCCATCCACGTCTGGGGAAGGTGGACGTTCCACTTATTCACCATGGCTAATAGATGCACCCAGATTTCTCTTCCTTTCCTTTTTTGAGCCACCTTGAGACCCTCGAATGGAAGGAAGACAAGAGGTGCACATTTTAATTAATATAATTAAGAATGGAATTGCCCTCCATGCTTTTGTCCACTCCCCCTTCAAGTGGAGTGGCCACCGTGACATCCTGTGGCACTCTGTGTCCCAGAACTCCATTCCATGTAGTCTTGAAAAGCATTCCCCTTTCCTCCATCTTGAACTTTTTGGCCAACAACTGGACTAGGTGCCCCAATCCCATCTAGGCAGGAGGCACCCTTACCACTTGACAGGGCATCTTGGGCATCCTCCTGGGCACACTGTGCCCTCTGACTTCCCTCTGACGGAGCTCCTTCTGCCTCAGTGATCTTCGCTTCCATCTTCACGGGTCGTCCCCACATCTGAAACAAGAGCCAGGTAAGAGGAAGAACTGAAACATCTGGCAAAATATCCAGTGGTAGAAATATCCAAGAAAAGATAGGAACAATACACTGAGGAATTATACAAAGGAAATGAAAGGATGGCAGATTCCTTTCCAGAAGAATCTCCTGAAGAACCATCAGCGGTTTAAGAAAGGGAAGGGAAAGCTGCATTTAGAGCAATTGGGAGAAACAAATCACCAGGAGTAGATGGGATATCAAGAGAAATATTCCAAGGCACAGAAAAGGAGTCCCTCAAAATCTTAACAAGAATAGGCTAACAAAGATGGAAAGCAAAACAATGACCCACGGACTGGAAACACTCACTTTACATTGTAATTCAAACAAAAGGAGACCTCAAAGGCTGCAGCTACTACTGGACCTTTGCATTAATTTCTCATGGGAGCAAAGTGATGCTTAAAATCTTACCACAAAGATGGTTACCACGTATCGAATGAGAAATGCCAAATGTTGAAGCTGGATTCAGAAGAGGACAAGGTACTTGAAATCGTATTGCACGTGCAGGTCGGTTATTGGACCATACGAGAGAATTTCAGAAGAAAAACAGCTGGTGTTTCATAGATTACAGCAAATCTTTGGACTGCGTGGATCATGAAAAGCTATGGCTGTAAGATGGGAGTAAGCAGTGAAGTGGCTAAAATTGTAAGATGAGAGTAAGCAGTGAAGTGGCTAAATTTGCGGATGATACGAAGTTGCTCAGGGTGGTGAAAACCAGTGAGGATTGTGAGGCACTCCAAAGGGATCTGTCAAGGATGGGCAAGTGGGCGTCAACATGGCAAATGGGGTTCAATGTGGCCAAGTGCAAGGTGATGCACATTGGAGCCAAAAATCCTAAATATAAATACACATTGATGGGGTCTGAACTGGCAGAGACTGAGCAAGAGAGAGATCTTGGAGTTGTAGTGGATAACTCACTGAAAATGTCGAGACAGTGTGTGACTGCAATAAAAAAAGCCAATGTTATGCTGGGGATTATTAGGAAGGGTATTGAAAACAGATCAGCCAATATAATAATGCCCCTATATAAATCAATGGTGAGACCTCATTTGGAATACTGTGTGCAATTCTGGTCACCACACCTTAAAAAGGATATTATAGCTTTGGAAAAAGTGCAGAAAAGGGCAACTCGAATGATAAAAGGGTTGGAACACTTTCCCTATGAGGAAAGGTTAAAGCGCTTAGGGCTCTTTAGCTTGGAGAAAAGACGACTAAGGGGTGACATGATCGAGGTTTATAAGATTATGCATGGGAAAGAGCAGGTAAAGAAAGAGGTACTTTTCTCCCTTTCTCACAATACAAGAACCCGTGGGCACTCCATGAAATTGCTGAGCGGTCGGGTTAGAACGGATAAAAGGAAGTACTTCTTCACCCAAAGAGTGATTAACACATGGAATTCACTGCCACAGGAAGTGGTGGCGGCTACAAGCATGGACGGCTTCAAAAGGGAATTAGATAAGCATATGGAGCAGAGGTCCATCAGTGGCTATTAGCCACAAGGTATAGCTAGGGGCTCTGGGGCAAGTGATGCTCTGTCTTCTTGGTGCTTGGGGGGGGGGTCAACAGTGGGAGGGCTTCTAATGTCCTGGCCCCACTGCTGGACCTCCTGATGGCACTGGTATTTCTGGCCACTGTGTGACACAGAGTGTTGGACTGGATGGGCCTTTGGCCTGATCCAACATTGGCGTCTCTTATGTTCTTATGAAAGCAAGAAATTGCAAGTAGATAAATAGGTACCACTTCGGTGGGAAGGTAACAGCATTCCGTGC
>NW_015170029.1:0-672 GCF_001447785.1 Gekko japonicus | reverse complement strand
AAGGTATAGATAGGGGCTCTGAGGCAAGTGATGCTCTGTCATCTTGGTGCTTGGGGGGGGGGGTCAACAGTGGGAGGGCTTCTAATGTCCTGGCCCCACTGGTGGACCTCCTGATGGCACTGGTATTTCTGGCCACTGTGTGATACAGAATGTTGGACTGGATGGGCCTTTGGCCTGATCCAACATTGGCATCTCTTATGTTCTTAATGACATCACTCGGCATCTCAGAGCGGCCTACAAACTCCGTTCCCTCCCCCTCCCCACAACAGACACCCTGTGAGGTAGGTGAGGCTAAGAGAGCTCTGAGAGAAACGGCTCTTTTCAAGGACAGCTCTGACAGAACTAGGGCTTGCCCAAGGTCATCCATCAGCTGCACGTGGCGGAGTGGGGGAATCCATCCCGGTTGTGCAACCTGTACTCTGATGTGCAACCTGTACTCTGGACAAGAGACCACTGTTAGGACAGAAGATGGAGAAACAGAATGGTTTCCAAATTGGCAAAGCTGTCAGACTACAGTGTATTTTATCACCTTTTCTCTTCAGTCAATATGGAGAACATATCATAAGGAATGCTGGATTCGATTTAGATGAATGAGGAGTGAAAATTGGTAGAAGGGCTTCCGGGAAAATGACGCAGCGCCGAGGGTGATTTTCAGACACTGACGAATCTCCC
>NW_015170028.1:6222-7065 GCF_001447785.1 Gekko japonicus | reverse complement strand
GTCACCCCAGTAGCTGCACGTGGAGGCGTAGGGAATTGAACCTAGTTCTCCCAGATTAGGGCCCGGGCTCCCAACCACGACACTAAACTGTCTCACATCAGTCTGGTAACAAGTACGAAAACACCCCTTTCAGGGCCAAAGGCTGGATTCCTCCCCAGGGAAACGTCACACCTCCCTTGCCCTCCCCAGCTTGGAAAGGGTAGCCCGTTTCCGAGGGGTCACGCTTGGGGATTACCCTGGGTATCCGAGGAAGGTAGGTGGTGTATCTGTTCCACGCTGCGCTGTTGTAGGGCCCGGTTCTCCACGTTGCGTACCTGTCGTCACCCACAAAGACTGGATTGTACTTCTCTGCGACGTAAAGAGAAGAGGGTTTTCAGCGAGGGGGGCAAACAGAGTGCATCACGAAGCAGCAGAGGACGGGGGCAGGGTGTGTGGGCCAGCCACTCGTAAGAAGGGAGGGCAGGAGCCTGGGCTTGCCAACTCTGGGTTGGGGAATTCCTGGAGATCTGGGGATGGAGCCCGGGGAGTGGCGGACTGGAAGGCTGTAGGGGCCGCCCTCCAAATAGGGTTGCAACACTCCAGAAAGCGGCAGAAGGTCTCCCAAAATTACAACTGGGGTTGCCAGGTTCACCCCACCACCAGCAGGGGATGAGAGGGTAAGGTTGCCAGGAGGAGGAGGAGGAGGAGGAAGAAGAGGAGGAGGAGAAAGAAGAAGAAGAGGAGGAGGAAGAAGAAGAAGAGGAAGAGGAGGAAGAATAGGAGGGGGAGGAGAAAGAAGAAGAGGAGGAGAAAAGAAGAGGAGGAGGAGGAGGAGGAAGAAGAGGAGGAGGAGAAAGAAGAGGA
>NW_015170028.1:0-5501 GCF_001447785.1 Gekko japonicus | reverse complement strand
CTCCTAACCACTACACCAAACTCCTGGAGATTTGAGGATGGAGTCTGTGGAGGTCAGTGGGGTACAATGCCATAGAGTCCACCCTCCAAAGCATCCATTTTCTCCAGGGGAAGCAACCTTTACAGTCTGGAGCTGTAATTCCAGGGGATCCCCAGGTCCCACCTGGAGGCTGGCATCCCTAATTTACAACTGATCTTCAGATGACAGAGATCAGTTCCCCTGAAGAAAATGGTTCCTTTGGAGGGTGGATCCCGTGACAATACACCCTGCTGAGGTCCCTCTCTCCCAAAACTCTGCAATCTCCAGGCTCCGCCCCCAGATCTCCAGAAATCTCCTAACCCGGAGTTGCCAGGCCTACGTCCAAAGCAGCCATTTCCTCCGGACGGACCGAGCTCTGTCACCTGGAGACCAGTTGTAATTCCAGCTGTTCTCTAGGCTTAACCTGGAGGTGGGGCTGTTAGGCACTTTGCAGGAACAGGTGCCAAGACTTGGGGTAGTTCAAGGTGGGGCTAAAATTTCTGTCCTCTCAGCCAGAGAGGTGCAGGTGAGCATGTGCAGAGTGCCTGTGCCCTGAGCCAAAGAAGGAACTGGGTTCCTTTCTTACAAGACTAGAGAGAAATAATCTATTTCTATTTGTCTGCATGTCGCCTTTTTTGGCGGAACGATTCAAAAGCGATTCACAATAAAAATTTAAAGTCAGATAGAATGAAATAAAACACAATAAGATGGAACAGACAGAGGTGCTAAAGGCTTGTAGGAATTCTGGGTGTTTTTTTTTTTTGAGAGAGAGGTTATGTACAGGATCCAGATTTGGAGTTAGTACTAAGTCTATTCACAGCAACAAGGTTATTGCAGTAAACTGGTGAAAGCCAGAACCACCAACTCTCAGTGAGTGGTTTCACAAGCCTTGGCTTATTGCCCTATTATCTAGATTAACCTACTCTCAAAGGGCTAGCAGGAGTGACTATGGAACCTGATTTACTTATTAAATATTGGGTATTCTTATTTTGAATGAAAAAAAATATAATTCACACATGGAATTCACTGCTGCAGGAAGTGGTGGCGGCTACAAGCCAGACAGCTTCAAGAGGGGATTGGAGAAACATCTGGAGCAGAAGTCCATCTGTGGCTATGAGCCACAAAGGTATACATGGAACACTGTGTCTGGGGCAGTGATGCGGAGTCTGTGAACTTGGGCAGATCATGAGAGGGAAAGCAGGAAGGGTTGCCTCAGTGCTTAGTTCTCGCAGCCCTTTGTTACACGCCCAGGGAAATTCCAATCGCCACTTTGGGGCCAGGAAGCCATTTTTCTCCAGGCCAGTTTGGCTGGAGATCCTGGAGGGTTTTTTTTGTCATCTTCTGGGTGTGGAACAGCAATCACTGGGTGTGTGTGTGTGGGGGGAGGTATTTGTGAATGTCCTGCCTTGTGCAGGGGGTTGGACTAGATCACCCTGGAGGTCCAACTCTATGATTCCATGATTCTTGGTGCTTGGGGGGGCCACAGTGGGAGGGCTTCTGGAGTTCTGGCCCCACTGGTGGACCTTCCGAGGGAACCTGGGTTTTGGCCACTGTGTGACACAGGGTGCTGGACTGGATGGGCCACTGGCCTGATCCAACATGGCTTCTCTTATGTTCTTATGATATACCTATTTGCTTATTACGATTTCTGGTAAAAGTACTGGGGAACTTGTTTTGTTTATGTATATGTATGAGTGTCTATGGGAGCCAGTTTGGTATATGGCGGACTCTAATCTGGGAGAACCGGGTTTGATTCCCCACTCCTCCACTTGCAGCTGTTGGATGACCTTGGGCAAGCCATCATTCTGTCAGAGCTCTTCCTGGGGTTTGGGGGTGTAGGTTGGAGAGGGCAGAGTAGGGATAGGATGCCAGAGATTCTAGCCTCTGAAGCTGTTATTTCCTCCAGGGAAACTGATCTCTGTCATCTGGAGATCAGTTGTAATTCTGGGAAATCTCCAGGCCCCACCTGGAGGTTGGGAACCCTACACCACTGGGAGCTAAGAGGAGGAGGAGGAGAGATTGGATTTATGCCCCGCCCTTCACTACCCAAAGGAGTCTCAGAGCAGCTCACAATCTCCTTTCCCTCCCCTTCCCCACAACAGACACCCTGTGAGGTTGGTGGGGCTGAGAGAGCTCTTTCGAGGACTGCTCTTTCGAGAACAGCTCTGAAAGGACTTGTGACTGACCCAAGGTCACACCAGCAGCTGTATGTGGAGGAGTGGAGAACCAAACCCGGTTCCTCCCAGATTAGAGTCCGCGCTCCTAACCACGACACCAAACTGGCTCTCAGAGAGAACCACGACACCAAACTGGCTCTCAGAGAGGTGCAGAGAGACAGCTACGGGAGACAGGAAAGAAAACACTGTGGATTGATTGAACAGTTTTCTGCCTCGCTTTTCTCCTGTACATAGGACTCCAATTGGTTACCAGCAGGAGTGATGTCAGGGGGTGTGGCATATGCAAATGAGTTATGCTAATGGGTTATGCTAATGAGCTCCTGCACCTCTTTTTCTACGAAATGACCCCTGGTTACCAGCTCCAAGCTGGGAAGTTTCTGCAGCCTGGTGGGGTGGAGCCTGGGCTTGGGGAGGGGAGGGACCGCAGCGGAGGACAATGCCATAGAGTCAAGCAGCCATTGTCTCCAGGGGAACTGATCTCTGTTGTAGATCTGTTGTAATCCCGGGAGTTCACCAGGCCCCACCCCCTACATGTCCTGCTGTGCTTCTTATTAAGGACACAAGGTCTGGCGCATCCGGGCCTCTGCATATAAACAGGAGCCCTCTTGAAGTGGCCGCCAAAGGGCCAAAGACGGAGGTAGCCAGACTCGCAGGTGATGAAGAAGGAAGTAACGGCCCTCACCTTCTTCCCTGGTCACCCAGTACTTGTACGGCCGATAAGCGGTTGGCTCCATGGAATTCTTGTACGTGTATTCCTGAACCGCCTTCTTCACCATCTTCTCCATATGTGCCTGATCGACCTGGTTGTCCACTCTGGGCACGGTCAACCCCTTAAAGGCAGCAAGAAGACACATTAGAGCTCCGCAAGAGAGCCTTCAACCGATCACATAGCCAGGAGATCCTAAGTTTGTCTGGCAGCCAGAAGTTCTAGCCGTTTTTGGGGCAGCGGAAGACATGGCTTCTCCTACCCGTTCCCTGGTCTTCTTTTTCTTTTAACTGCCCCCAAAGGGGCAGGGTTTTATTACATTTTTCACATAACATACACAAACAATCATAACATATACATACATACTAACGTACAAACAGATACATGGAGGTTATTTTCAATTTTACCAATATTTATAGTGATGCCTATTCCACCTTAATAACAATTTCTCATGAACTGTGTAAGCAACTTTTCTGTCTCTATCATCCTAACAGGTATATATTTCATTTAGTAAACTCTTAGCCTGTCTCTTGCAAGCTTGCCTACATATGTTTATCATACCAATTATAGAACCGTGACCAAGTATTCTGGAATGTCGAACCTGTTGCGCCTTTTATCAATACAGTCAATTTATCCAATTCCGCAGCCTCCAAGATTTTATTTACAAGTTCTCGTTTTGTTGGTATCTCCGGTAATTTCCAGTATTTTGCATAGAGAATTCTTGCAGCCGTAGTTTAAAAAAACCAATCAAATAGTGATCATCTTTGTTAGAATTTTCAGGTAGAATATTCAACAACAAAGCCTCTGGTGTAAAGGGTACTACCGTCCCTCGTACCTTTTGCAAGATTTCGTGTACCATTGCCCAATATTTCTTAGATCTTTCATAATGCCACCACATGTGGTAAAATGAGCCAACCTTATTTTCACATTTCCAACACTTATTCGAACATTTCGGATCAATTTTAGCTAACCTTTCAGGTCTTACATACCATCCGTCTTGTCCATTCACCAGTGTTTGCGGGCCTGATCAGTGGCTGCAAGGGTTGCCAACCTCCAGGTGGGGCCTGGAGATCTCCTGGAATGAGAACTTATCTCCAAACTGCAGAGATCAGTTCCCCCAGCGAAAAGGGCTGCTTCAGAGGGTGGCCTCCACAACAGGATACCCTGCTGAGCTCCCGACTCAAACCCTGCTCTCTCTTGGCTCAACCCTCAGTCTCCAGGAGTCTCCCAACCCATGCTTGGCAACCCAAGACCTTACATTGAAACACTGTGTTGTTCAAACAGCGCTCTTGCCTTCCCATGAAGTTGTGAAGTTGCCACAGCCCACGTTGCCAGGGGCACTGTAATGCAAAGGAAGGGAATTCTTTGTGTGTGGCCCTTCGCTACCTACCTGTTGAGTTTACTTTTTCCAGGAGGACAAGAAAGGAGAACTGATCCCCAAAGTGGCGCCCAGCCAACACCCCCACACGAGCAAGGCTATGAAGAGGACTTTTGCTGGGGAGTTAGTCTTTTATCTGGCTTTTACAATGAAGGCTTTTTTGTAAGCCGCTTTCTGTATTCATAAATGGAAAAGGTTAAAGGCTTCCCTTGCTCGAAAGCCAGCCGAATCCGACTCTAGGGGGCAGTGCTCATCTCCGTTTCCAAGCTGAAGAGCCAGCGCTGTCTGAGGACTTCTCTGTGGCCATGTGGCCAGCATGACTAGACGCTGAGGCGCATGGAATGCCGCTACCTTCCCACCAAAGCGGTCCCTGTTTATCCACTTGCAATGTCTTGCTTTCGAACGGCTAGGTTGGCAGGAGCTGGGGCCAGAGACGGGAGCTCACTCCGTCACGCAGCACTTGGGTCTCGAACTGCCGAACTACCGACCTTCCAGCCTGCAGTTCAGCATCTTAACCATTAAGCCACCGCGGCCCCATGAATGGAAAATCAGGAGATAAATGTCCAAACTCTAGGGGGCAGTGCTCATCTCCGTTTCCAAGCCGAAGAGCCAGCGCTGTCTGAAGACTTCTCCGTGGTCATGTGACCAGCATGACTAGACGCCGAGGCGCACAGAATGCCGTTACCTTCCTACCGAAGCGGTCCCTGTTTATCCACTTGCAATTTCTTGCTTTCGAACTGCTAGGTTAGCAGGAGCCGGGACCAGAGTCGGGAGCTCACTTCACCACGCGGCACTCGGGACTCGAACTGCTGAACTACCGACCTTCCGGCCTGCAGTTCAGCATCTTAACCATTGAGCCGCCACGGCCCCATGAATGGAAAATCAGGAGATTAATGTCCAAAATGAAAACGTTGAGTAATATTTTCACATATTTAAAACATTTAAGGCTGACAATGAGGAAACTGAGATGCTTCAAGATTTTCTGTTCCTTGGTTCCGTCAGCAACCCAAAGGGAGACTGTGACCAAGAAATCAGAAGGAGATTGAGACTGGGGAGGGAAGACACGAAGGAGCTGGAAAAGAGGGTAAGGATGCGTCCCTGGTGACCAAGATCAAGTGAATTCAGGCCATAGGATTCCCCCATTGCTATATATGGGTATGAAAGTTCAACACGGAAGAAACGCGGCCGGAGGAAAGTTGACATCTTTAAATTGTGGTGTTGG
>NW_015170027.1:5924-7093 GCF_001447785.1 Gekko japonicus | reverse complement strand
TTCCTGCCCCAAAATAGCCCTGGTTAAGCTAGTTTTCTTTTTTTCTGATGTATGACTCAGAGTACTGTGTTGCTTATAGAATATGTCTTCTGTTTTGACTGAAATTAAATAACGCTTTGCTCTGGGGACCCATGGGGTTCACTTCTGGACTCCTTGACAGGTATTTTATTTATTTCATTTATACCCTGCCCTCCCCACCAAAGCAGGCTCAGGGCAGCTTACAGGCCTACTGTACCATAAAAACATTCAACAGTAAAACAAACTAGGAAAGTAAGAAGAACTGTGACTAGGGTTGCCAGATCCCTACCATTTACTGGTGAGAAGATGAGGCTTCCCGTCTGGGATCTTCTGGTGCATGCACATAGCTCGCACGCTGCAATGACATCTCTCAGAAGTGACGTCATTGCACTTGGCATGTCGCCAGGGGGGGACACTCTAGCATTCAGCCATAAACTCTATGGCTCTAGCCGAGTGCTAGAGCCATCCCCCTGGCGATGTACCTGGCGCAATGATGTCACCTCCAGGTGGCATCATCATGTCAGGCAGGTTGATGCAATCCCAGCACTTTGGGGACAGGGTTCCCCCCTCTGGCCGGATCTGGGCCAGTAGATCGGGGACCCTAAAAGCAGGCAAACCCCCCACCCTCCTGGAGGAATGGCAAGCCTAACTGTGGCCAATAACTTACCTGTTAGACTGTGTCACTGTTTTCTACCACTTATTTATTTACTTACTCCATTTATACCACAGTGTTCTCCACAATGCAGACCCAAAGTGGCTTGCAACTTCCCCCCCCCTCCCTTTTTGTCCTCAGAGGTAGGTTAGGCCAACAGGGTGTGTGAGTGGCCCAAGGTCACACAATGAGCTTCTACAGCAGAGTAGGGATTTGAACCTGCAGCCTCTCAGATCCTAGTTTAGCACTATAAACACTATATCACACTGGCCGACTTTGGCTGGTTTCTATCACTTTGAATATCCCCACCACCACTTTTGCTCCTAACTGCTCTGCCCTAGGAACTCCAAGGATTCATTACTGCTCCACCTTATGTATAGCTGACAAGCACTTAATTACCTATTAACTCAGCAAGAGAAAGAGCATCCAAAGGGAAACTAACTACTAATTACAGGCCATTCTGAGCAACCACTTTCCCCACTCTGTGTGTGTGTGTGTG
>NW_015170027.1:5643-5787 GCF_001447785.1 Gekko japonicus | reverse complement strand
AGTCTATGTCCAGGGCATATAATTGATGATGGAAGAGAATATGCTGCCCCATGGAAATGAGATTATGTAATACTGAGAGAATATGCAATACGACTCATTTACTGGAAAGTGGTAATAATGATATTCACTGACATAAACACTCGT
>NW_015170027.1:0-4226 GCF_001447785.1 Gekko japonicus | reverse complement strand
ACACCTTAAGCTAGGAAGGTTAAAGCAGATTCATAATTGCAACAGCCAATAATCAGGATTCCCGCTCGCTCTCAGAGAGCAGTTTTTCGCGCTTAAACTCCTGGGAAAGCAACGGCGCTTCCTTTATCAAAACAAAACGCTTCTACACCTTAAGCTAGGAAGGTTAAAGCAGATTCATAATTGCAACAGCCAATAATCAGGATTCCCGCTCGCTCTCAGAGAGCAGTTTTTCGCGCTTAAACTCCTGGGAAAGCAACGGCGCTTCCTTTATCAAAACAAAACGCTTCTCACCAATTCTACTCATTAAAGCCAAAGCAAAGAAAATGAAAGACAGCGTAGCCTAGTCTAACAGGAATGCAAGCACCATGAATATATGCGCAAGCGTATGCAAGCGAATAGCTGGCCTACTGGGGGTGGGGGGGAATGCATACACATGAATACAACCAAACAGGCATCAGGAAACATATAAGGAATAAAGAAGGAACATTGGCAGCTTGCTGACACTAGGGCAGCAGTGACACCCACCTCTTGCTGGCCCCCCATGGTGGCAGTGATCTTGGGGCCCCATCCTAGCCTTTTGCCCAGTGCCCCAGAATCACTAAGATTGGCCCTGGTTCCCAGACCTACGTCAGTCGCTGACCTACCTTGGCCCTTAAAGTCACATTAGAAATTGTACAGGTACTGAGACTTGTGAGAGAGCTTTGCTCAGTTCCCTGATACCTCTTTTCTTGCTATATAATGTGCCACGGATTTATAGATACAAAGAATCTGCTGAGAAGGTGTAAAGAAATACTGACCAGATGGAATCTTTCATGTTCAGCTTTCATCACTCTACCCTGACAGGATTTTTCTGTCTGACTTGTACTAGGATTCATTAGAGCAGAATTGGTTGACTTTAAAAAGAAGGACCGGTTAAACTGCCAGAGTGTAGAATTTTCTTTTTATATCATAATTACAGGCAAGCAATGGAGTGTGTAATTAGTTGGGTGAACAAGCAAGCCAGACTGATTTCCTTTGACTGGCCTTTCTTGCTGTGGGGAGAAGTCTGGAACTTTAAGTAGACCAATTCCGGCTCTACTTTTGCAGCAAAATGACATGCTAGTATCTGGAGATGGCAATAAGAAGAACTACCACGAGGGCTGTCAATGCTGGCCTGGGAAATTCCTGGAGATTCTTCCAGGAGAACTGATCTCTATAGGCTGAAGATCAGCTGTAATTCTGGGAGAACCCCAGGCCTGACCTAGGGGCAGGCTAATTCTACCTACCTCTTCCAGTTCCATATGAGGGATATTGTTATGTATTGTGTTATATGGATAGCCTGAGTTATAGAATGAGCCTGAGCTTCAGACACAAGCTCCATAGACTCTCAGTATCTGAAAATCAACAGCCCAATTGGCTGCCGTTGTACAATGGACCAACCAGAGAAGACTATAACTTTCAGTGGGAACAAACCCTATTGGTCCTAAGCACTCACTCATGATTGGACCTTACTGTTCTAGGGGGTGTGGTTTAGCCAGTTCCAAACTGTATATAAATTGGGGTTATTCTGTGTGTTCTGGTCTAATAAACTGAAAGAGCTGCCTGATCCCTGCAACACAACATTAAAAAAAAAAATTAAATGGCAGGAGTAGAAAGAACTGCATGCCAGCTCCCTGATATGCCAATATTCTGCTTGTGTGGCATTGTTTATGTGGCAAATGTTCAGAAATACGATTCCCCCAAAGCTACAGACAGAAACAATACAATCCATTCTTCCTCTTCAGAACACCAGTGTGTAATATTTAGAATTTCATCTCCTTTTTTATTATAATTCCAGGGTACCAGAATCTGAAGCAGTTCTAGCCTAGTTAACGGGCAACCAGGACAGTTGCACCTGGCCTGGGGTCCAAGCTCTAGGAAAGATGGTTAGATAAGCTACCGTGAAGCCTTGTGTTGTTTCTTTATTTATTTCAAATGAAGTCATACTTTGTTCGCTCAATAAGGCTCTCCGACTTACAATGCCCATCTGACAACAACCATCTCATCCCTACCTTGTCCTGCCCCATGAGGTCCAAAACATGAGAGTATGATCAGACTCATTTTGAAAATTGTATGAGTGTGATCCATAGTTTATATTTTTGGTTTTCTTGCTGGATACAGTTTAATTGTCGACTTTTAAGTGGTTTTATGCTTAAGTCCGAACAGTGGGAGAGTGAAGTTGACATGAAATTGATCAGTCAGTCATGTACAACTTCGACTCATTTTGAAAATTGTATGAGTGTGATCCATAGTTTATATTTTTGGTTTTCTTGCTGGATACAGTTTAATTGTCGACTTTTAAGTGGTTTTATGCTTAAGTCCGAACAGTGGGAGAGTGAAGTTGACATGAAATTGATCAGTCAGTCATGTACAACTTCAGCTCTGTGGCTGTGCTTGAAAAATGCACCAATTGTGGCATACATAATGGGCCATTAACTATTTCCCCCCAGTATGCTTTGGATTGCAACCAATTTGTCTGCAGCAGAAGAGCTGGCTTTTCTTCCCTCTCCATTTGACAGACCCAAGAGAGCGGGAGAGAGGGAGGAAGGGAGGGAAGGAGGGAAAGGGGTTTTGCTGTGGCAGAGAATGTGCAGCAGCACAGCAAAAATGCCAGGAGCAGTCATTGTTTCCACATATCAGAAGAAAACCGGAGAGCCATTTCCTTGGCGCTATGAATAATGCAGAGCAGAACTCTGTGAACACATCCAAGCGGGCAGCTAAAAATAGCTGGGAACCCAAGTGTCTGTAACCTTAAAAATATCCCTCCTGTGGCTAGTACTGGAATTTAGAAAAAGAAACAGTTGGGGAACTTGTAAATCTCTGCAGACCAAGATGAGAGAGCAAATCAAGTTGGAGTCTGTGTGTATGCGTGTTGCAAGGGTTTCGCCTCTTATCGCCTACTGTTCACAAGTTTACTAGTCTGCTTGTTATTTACCCAGACCAAGCATTCTCTACCTAGCCGTGTGAAACAGCTCTCTTCTCCCAGCAACACTTGGTATCTACGGGCCATTTCACAGATTGCCTCTAAGGGTATGCCTACAACTATGGGAAGTGTGAATGCAAGGAACGAGTGTTTAAAAGGGCACCAGTCGTGCACATTCTCATCAGAGAGCTAGAACAGGCGGCAGTGTTTTTGGACAGATATTGGACAGTTTGTTGCAGTGTAACGAGTGAAATTACTGCAAAACCTTGCAGCTGATGGGCCTCATCAAAAACCTGACTCCATTCAGCCTAGGCTAGCCCAGTCTCATCAGATCTCAGAAGCTAAGCAGGGCCAGCCCTGGCTAGTGTTTGGATGGGAGACCACTGAGGAATACCAGGGTCGTGGTGCAGAGGCAGGCAAAGGCAAAACACCTTGCAATGTTACCTGCCTTGAAAGCCCCACAGGGTTGCCATCAGTGAGCTGTGACTTGACAGCACTCTCCACCACCACCCATGGGACCCATCAATAACCTGGCTCCATAAGTTCTTTCCTAGTCCAGGGCTCTTTTTGTAGCAGGTATTCATTTGCATATTAAGTGACACACCCCTAATGTAGCCAATCCTCCAAGAGCTTACAGTAGCTCCTGTAAGAAGAGCTCTGTACGCTCTTGGAGGATTGGCTACATTATGGGGGTGTGGCCTAATATGCAAAGGAGTTCCTGCTACAAAAAGAGCCCTGCGGGCCCTCCCAAGAGCCAGTGTGGTGTAACGGTTAGCATGTCAGATCTGGATCAGGAAGACACAGGTTTGAATCCCCCCATCTGCCATGGAGGCCATTGTGATGAAAAGTGGCATAGAAATAAATACATATGGAAGCAGCCACAAGGAAGTCTCTCTTCTCTCTTTCTCTCTCTCACCTGCTATTAGCAATCTAATAAAAACACTGCTTCGACAGGGTGCCTGCAGGGCCGACAGGAGCTCAAGAGTCGAACGTAGCAAAGTACTGAAATTCACGGGGTTTTACTTTGCCTGGACTGTGTCCGCTATATGGGGTATGTAGGGTTGCTCTCACCATCGGGGGCAGGAGGGAGCTTTCCTGTCATCACATGTGGGACGTTGCACATTGACACTCTGGTATTTTGGGCAAAACCTTACCATAGAGTTTTGCCCAAAATAACAGAGCACTGGCGACACAACCCCGCCTGGCATGATGACATCTCTTCAGCGTGCCATCGTCACATTGGGGACATCGTGCATGGGTCTTGGCTGTTGGGGGGCAGGGCTTC
>NW_015170026.1:5660-7147 GCF_001447785.1 Gekko japonicus | reverse complement strand
TCTGGAATTAGTAAAGTCTTGGGATTGGTGTTAAGTATCAGCCGTTGTGGGCAGTGATCCCTCAATGAAGAGTCCACTACCTCAAACCTAGCCACCAAATTCATTAAGGAAGCAGAGATGGCTATATAATCTATGGTACTGGCCCTACAAGTGGGAAAGAAGGTGAAGGACCCTCTAGATGCATCAAAAAAGGTACCATGAAAAACATGTAAGTTAAATGCTGAAAGAAGTTTCAAGAATTTTAAGCCAAACTTATTTACAGTTGTATCTTTCACTGAGCGGTTGAGAAAGTGGGCATGTGTTGCAATCTGTGCATTCAAACCTGTTTTAGCTTCAGTATCCCCCGATCCTATTCTTGCATTAAAAATCACTGCATAAAATAATATTTTCAATGGAATATTGGACGATCTGCTCTTCCAATATGGAAGATAAAGAATCCCATAGACAGGACCCCTTGGAGGAATATACACATTGACACATAACAATGGGCGAAAATGGGGACCCGTTAGAAGTAGAGTCTGGATGTTATTAGGACAGCTGTTCTTTAGAACTAACACATCAACATTCACGTCAACAGTAATAAATGTGGACTGCAAGTAAGATACAAGATTTACTTAGTGAATGCCATGCACAGAAAGATGTAACATATACCAAAAAACTTGCCAGTATGGAGAACACTCCACTGAGGAACCTGAATAGTGAACGCAGGCAGCTAGATTCCAATACAAGTTCAAAATCTGAATCAGATGCAAATCAGAGGGAAAAATGACTGCCAAAAATAACGTCACCAAAGCTGGATTAAATGTTCAAAGTACTAAACTTAACATCTGCAACTGTCTCAAGGTCAGCTTCCACAGGTGAGGTAAATATCTCTTACTGGCTGTTTTGCCAAGGCAGTGCTCACTTCTTCCTTTTCTACTTATCATTCAGAAGGTTGCTTTAAAGTGCACCTCTGAGTTTGTAGTATCTGCCTTACTGAAACTTCCTGGCATGCCTGATAATTGGGTAATAATGCACTACAGGTTAACAAAGTACACTAAACTAGCCTCTTCAAAAAGAAATAATTTGTTGGCTTCCGGTCTGGCTCCTGCGAATGGTGGACACATCCTCAGGTTGCTCCCGAGGGCGTCTCGCCCGCCCGCGGTGGAGGAGGGAATCCGCGCGAGCGGAGACCCGAACGAGCACCTCAGGAGAGAGGAGCTCGGATCCGGGGTGCTTTAGGGCGCACTAGGGGGGAGTCGCTCTTTCGGCCGAGAGGTCGTGAGTTGTCAAAATGCAGAGAAAAAGAACTAAAAACGTTTCCCCCCCCCCCAGCGAAAAAGGCGTGGAGGTTAATCCTCCATTTGTACAAGCGAAAAAGAAAAGGAGGGGGGGAATGGATTGAGCGGACAGTGATGTTTTCCTTTGACGTATTTGTAACAAAGCGAGAAAAAGTTTTGTCTCTCTGGAGCACATTTTAAGAACTTTCTAAAAGTAAACAAAAAAGA
>NW_015170026.1:5217-5367 GCF_001447785.1 Gekko japonicus | reverse complement strand
GAGGAGTGCCTGGCAAGCGCTTATATGAGTCAACAGTTGCGAGGAGGCTCTCTCAGGCCCGACTTCCGGTCGGCATGGCGCGGTGACGAGCGGTCTTCAGCTCGAGCTGAGGACATTTGATCCTTCTTCGCTTCGTCTGGGGCACCCGGG
>NW_015170026.1:0-1724 GCF_001447785.1 Gekko japonicus | reverse complement strand
TGATAGATGCACCCCATCAACCCTATACAAGTTGGCGCACTTGACCCGTATGGCAGGGTGCAGCAGAAATTGCCCCAGGCCACCCTGTCAGAAGAAGGAGACAGACACTGTGTTGGATTTAAATAAGGACCACTTTATTAATGATTTATATTTTGTGCAGCAAGGGGAAAACACAGGTACGGAATAGGCAAGGCAGGGGGTCACCCTGGGACCACCTCCTTGCCCTCCTTTTGGCAAGGCACCTACCCCAGGCATGAGCCATTCCCCTGGCTCATGACTGGCCAGCACAGCAAACTGGTAGCTGCCCTGGAGTGCCACCCTTGAAGCCATGAAACTTGTGGGGAGGAGCCTAGCTAGGGTGGTCGCAAAGGCAGTCCCCATTCGCAGCCCTGGGCCACAGAACACAAGGGCTGTTCCTGATGGACCTCTTAATCTCCAACAGGAATATGCTCCGTGATGCTCACTGCCTCCACTTTTTTTTTAATTGTACTAAACTGCCACCGCCAAGGCCAAGACTCTGCTTAGGACCTTGCACCCACTTGGGAGCCCAAAGCTGCCTGAATCCCTTGCCACATATCCTCTAAAAAGATGTCATTGTCCTTGTCTGATAGATGCACCTCATCAACCCTATACAGGTTGGTCCACTTGACCCGTACGCAGGGTGCAGCAGAAATTGCCCCAGGCCACCCTCCATTGCATTCTTAATTTCCCTACTCACCTTATGGTGTGTCCAAACCAAACATCTGGGATCCACCATGCTACCCCACATGGTGAGGCAACATCACAGAACAAAGTATCCGCACCCCAGGCCACCTTGCTTTTAATAAGTGCCAAGTCCGCCCTAGCTTGAATGACCAGGGTCTTGCCCTTCAGCAGTCCAAGATCATTTCCACCCAGGTAGAGCACTAGTGTGTGAGGTAGAGGACCAAATCTCCCCTCAAATAATAACAGAATGAGGCCAGGCCATCTCATGACTCTCTACCCCAAACATTCCACAGAGACCACTCATTAAGGCCCAACTGGGAACTAATGGGCGTCCTCCATGCCCAGTTCAGAAAACCATGCTATGTCCACAGATAGTGACTCTTCACCTGGCAGCACCTGAAGCGAGAAGTAACATTTGGGACTGAACAAAGCCCTCAAGCAACATTAAACTTGCATACGTAAGATTGATAACAGTTTGATTTCCAACACCCTAACTTCTCAATGTCAGTATCCCAATACCCAAGGGCAGCTGCGGTGAAAGATGCCCCAATTCAAAAGGAGTGGATTCCAAATTGGAACTGCCCCAAGCCTAACATGTCAATACCCTCTTGGTGACCAACCAGAACTGATATTTGGTAAGTGGGCTGCCACCACTATGCCGGACCAATACCCCCCCTTCACTGCCTCTAACTACTAAATACAGGGCATAAATCACTCTCGGAGCAAGAACCCACTTCGATCTCAGTTCCCTTCTGAAGATATGTTTTGGAATGCCTTACTGTAATGTGCATGGTGCTACCTAGAAGGCAGACATCCTGCAGGTGCAGGGCCCTGCTAGACGTGTCCTTATGCAAACTAACTACCAGCTCACTTATGCGGAGTGCCCCCCCCCCAAAGGACACCAGCACTGCTGCCTGGAAGAGCTGAACTTCATAGTTGTTGGTGCAAATGTGCCCCCAGGCAGGAGGAGGAAGAGGAGGGTAGAAGTAGGAAGTAGAAGAAGTAGAAGAAGAAGTAGA
>NW_015170025.1:0-7317 GCF_001447785.1 Gekko japonicus | reverse complement strand
ACCTTAGACTTCTAAATCGACACCTGAAGTTCCCCAAGTTTCATATGCTGTCCCTCTCAGATATCCTGCCTTTCATTGAAAGGGATACATGGTTTTCTGTCCTGGATCTCCAGGATGCTTATTTTCACATTTCAGTAAATTAGTACTGCAGAAAGTACCTGAGATTCTCATATGGAGAAAGGTGTTTCCAATATGCCATTTTGCCTTTTGGGCTAGCTATGACTCCGAGAGTATTTACCAAATGTGTCTCAGAGGTAGTGGCTCACCTTCAATTGTGAGGTCCTGTAATCTATCCTTACTTCAATGACTGGTTTATAGGGGATTCTGAGTTTCAACTTAGATCTCACCTGTCTATGGCAGTTCAGACTTTGGAAAGCCTAGGATTTATAATTAACTATGCCAAATCTCAGCTGACCCCCACTCATACCACAGAATTCATAGGAGCAAGGTTAGACACTACATTATATAGGGCTTACCTTCCAACCCAGAGGGCCCGAGCCTTTCAAATTTGATCTCCAAATTCAGTAGAAATAGGTTTCAAAGGGCAATCACTATCCAGAAGTTATTGAACCTTATAGCCTCGACCACTGCCGTGATTGGACATGCCAGACTCAGCATATGACCCCTTCAAAATTGGTTCTTGCGCAACTTCCTAATGGGATCAGACCCTCAATGGCTTAGGCTCGCAATTCCTAGGATAGTGGTTCATTCTTTAGAATAGTGGTGAAACGAGGAGAATCTGCTAGAAGAGATCCTCTTAGGAGCCCCACCTCATGACTTGCAGATCTTCACAGACACCTCACTGAGTGGCTGGGGGGCACACTGTAAGGAGGCTAGAGTTTGTGGTCATTGGTCTCTGAAGGAGACCCACTGGCATATACTAACTTCTTAGAGTTCAGAACTTCCTTTGCAGACATACTTTGTGGGAAATGCCTCCTGAAAACAACAGACAACACGATGGCAAAATTTTATGTGAACAAGCAAGGGGGAACAGGCTCTCTCAGTCTGTGCAGGGAAGCGACTCACATATGGGAATAGGCTGTTGGCCTAGGGGTCGACCTAACAGCTGTACGCATCAGAAGTCAAGACAACGAGACAGCAGATTTCCTGAGAAGATAATCAGTCTCCCCACACAAGTGGTCCCTGAGCAACTGTTACTTAGGTGTCAATAAGGGGAAGTCTGTGACAACACAAACACTCTCTAGATGAGTCACTTCAGCTGTTAGGTTAGTGTATAGCACAGCTAAGGTGGAGTGCCCTTTCCTGGTGAAAGCTCATTCAGCAAGAGCAAAGGCAATGTCCTCAGCAATCTGCAGCAGCATCGACATACACGAGATCTGCAAAGCAGCAACATGGTTTTCGGCATCCACATTTGTCAATCATTTTTCTACTGACATTGACTCCAGGAGTGAAGCAGCTGTGGGAAAAGCAGTATTGTATTCGTTATTCAGATGATCAGCCCACACCCTCCTCCATGGTAGGTGAGCTTGCTATTCTCCCACGTGGGACTGCACAGAAGACACAATGATGAAAGCATGGTTGCACTTTTCTGTAACTGATGTTCATCGTGTCCTCTGTGCAGGCACACATCCCTGCCTCTTTTCCCTGCTGTGGGTTGATGCTGTCATGCGTTCTGTACTCCACAATGGCAAACTGAGGGAGAACTGAGGGAAGAGCATGCCCTCCCCCCTCTGTCACGTGACCAAATGGGCAGGAAACAGGCCTCTGCCGAAGGGAAGGGAGAGTGCTCATTTAGGAGCTTTCTAGAAGCTTGTGAATTTCTCGCTTCTGTGGCAGGCCCTGCATCAGAGCAGTCATCCCATGTATGCCTGCACAGAAGACGCTCAATGAACATCAATTACAGGTAAGCGCAGCCATGTTTACAAAAAAGTACAAATTTGTTTTCTTAACTAGATAAGCAGCATATCAGCTAATCCACAGGTGCATATGATATACATCCAGTAAATCAAGATAAGAGGGGCAATCTCAACCTTTAGCCCTATTTCTTCTGTAACTAGTTCCTAACTGCCTAAGATGAAAATACTTGACGCAGACAAAATTAATGGACCATTAAAAGTGCTTGAGGTCTTGAATAATTTCCATACTCAGCAAGAAAAGCTTAGTGATATCATAGATACCACTACAGCATGTTAGGTTTTGTCTTCTTATTCAGAAGATGTTTATGGCTTACCATATTCTTTTAATAATATGTAGGGGTACATTCCTTAGTAAGGTTGACCCAAGAATGATTTGCTACTTCTTCAAGATTGGTACCTCTCTTAGAACACTGGGATAAGAGATTGTCTGTGTGAAAGAGAGAGTGTGAAACCCCTTTTGCTTGAGGCCATCTCTTTTAAATCTTCTATCTATACACTGCTTGATCTGCAACCAGTCGTGTCGCTGCCATTCTCTTCAAGTTGGCAACTTTCTAGCACTACTCTTATCACACCTATAAAAAGGAGCTGCGGTGGCTCAAGTGGTTAAGACGCTGAACTGCAGGCTGTGGAAGGTCAGTAGTTCAGCAGTTCGAGACCCGGGTGCCGCATTATGGAGTGAGCTCCCATCTCTAGTTCCAGCTCCTGCCAACCTAGCAGTTTGAAAGCAAGAAATTGCTAGTAGATAAATGGGAAGGTAACAGGGTTCGGTGGGAAGGTAACAGCGTTCCGTGCACCTTGGTGTTTAGTCATGCCGGCCACATGACCACGGAAACATCTTCGGACAGCGCTGGCTCTTCGGCTTTGAAACGGAGATGAGCACCGCAACCCTAGAGTCGGATTCGACTGGCTTTCGAGCAAGGGAACCTTTACCTTTACCTTTACAAAAATTGCAGTTAATGTTACCCTCTTGCATACGGTAACGTCATGGCAAAAAGTGACTTTAAGCCTGTCATCCAAGATGTGAATATAATACTATTTATCTTCAAGCAGTCCGTGGTGAAATGTTATCAGAGATGCAGACTTGTATTGTCACACACTCTAGAATTGGTCAAAACTGGTAATACTTTACACTCAGGCGCACAATGCGCTATCCATAGAATCTCATGAAGTTTTGAGTTTTATTCCTGAAATATCATAAATAGACTATAAAACCGTGGGCTTACGGCCAAAACATCCCCTACCCTGCCAGGTCCCAATAACATGCACCCTTTCCACCCCTCCCCCTGCTTGAGCACTGTCTTAAGGACAGAATATGTTACCCATTTCTGGTCTGCTTCGTTTTCTGAGTATGAAAAAATCAACACCACCTGTCAGAAATGGCTGTGGGGGTTATCCTCCAGTGGGTCGTACTCGGACTTCACCATAGTCGCCTGTTTACTGTGGGCAGATGGGGTTTTCATCCTGGCAAGTTTGTCTAATGGCTCTCCTGAATGCCTAACAATGAGCATTCACCATGTTGTGCCTGGGGCCCGCAGACGGCAGCAAGAAGGGAGCCAGTCCTCCTGGCTTTGCTGCTGTCCAGCATGCAGGCAGCACCAGCAAAGGCAGCAGGCTGGTTTCTGGGGCAATGTGGCTTGTAAGAAAGGCTCAGCTTTCCCTGAAGGTAGGGGAAAGGAACAGCCAGGAGGGAGGAGGCGAGTGGCATTCAAGCCCCTCCTGTGAGCTGGGAGAGGAGGTTGCATGCACAGCCAAATGAGAAGAAGAGGCAAACTTGCAGTGGAGTTCTCGCCTTTGCCTTGCAACCCTGACTTTCAATCAAGTTTATTACGGTCATAGACCAGTATAATAGAAGACAAGTAAATACAGTTAGGTAAAGGTAAAGGTTCCCTTGCTCGAAAGCCAGTCGAATCCGACTCTAGGGTTGCGGTGCTCATCTCCGTTTCAAAGCCGAAGAGCCAGCGCTGTCCAAAGACGTTTCCGTGGTCATGTGGCCGGCATGACTAAACACCAAGGCGCACGGAACGCTGTTACCTTCCCACCGAAGTGGTACCTATTTATCTACTTGCAATTTCTTGCTTTCGAACTGCTAGGTTGGCAGGAGCTGGAACTAGAGACAGGAGCTCACCCTGTCTTGCGGCACCCAGGTCTTGAACCGCTGAACTACTGACCTTCCACAGCCTGCAGTTCAGCGTCTTAACCACTTGAGCCACCGCAGCTCCAAAAAATACAGTTAAGGGAGCAGTAAAATTATAAAATATAATGGCACCTAAGATTATAAATAAGGATCTAAAAACTTTAAAATACAGAAATAATAGAATCAAAATTATGATCAAAAGTTAGGTTTAGGCCTATCTGTACTTTATCTCTTTCCTAGTTTGGTATGCCAACCAACCAAATTTGGCAACCATCCTAGTTGATTATCTCCTGCCAGCATAATTGACAAAAGTATCCTTCTATTACGACCTGGAAAGGAGTTAACTATAGGCTTGATCAAAACCTTCCCTGATATTATGGTATATAAGACAATTGAAAATTACATGTTCCAATGTTTCATCAGATCCCATCCCACATATACAACTTTTCCTCAATGATCTAGTAAATCTGGCCTCCATTATGGCTTTCAGTGTGCCCTATGGGGGAGAGGCTCAGTAGACACATGCATTCCAAGAGGGTGTGCCCTGTGGGGGAGAGGCTCAGTAGACACATGCATTCCATGGAACAGGATTGTAACCCACTGCAATGGAGCCTCCACAAGTTCGGGAACCCACAGACCCCCCGGAAAGAGGTTCAGAGAGCCCAGTTGTCCCGAAAGCCCAGAAGACAGGGGGGCGGGCACGAGTGCAGGAGAACCGGGGAAGCTGGCACGTACCCGAACGCCGAGGGACCGACGTAGTCCTTCAGGACAGCATGCAGGCAAACGGGGAGTTTCAGGATCTCCCAGAAGTGACCCCACCCCCGAGAACGCCCAGGCAACCCCACTTGGGAGGTGGGACCAGAGAGATTGACAGGGAACTTTCCCAATCAGCGGATGACAGGGGAAAGGGGTGGAGTTCCCCGGGTGGAGGGAGATAAATGCGGGGAAGCCGAAATGAGCCGGAGAGGAAAAGCGGAGGTGACGAGCATTGGGATAGAGAGAGAGCGAAATCCTAGCAGGCCGTCACTCCGAGAAGTGCTGTTGAGAGTGGTGCAACTCTCTCCACTTCAATTCTGAGGCTTTGGCTTCCCCTGTGGGACATCAGGCGACACGGCTGAGGCACCCCTCCCCTCTGGGGAGGACCCCCAGCGCGACACTTGTAATCCGCTTTCTGTCTTCTCTATGGTACACCTTGCCTGAGATAGTGTGTTGTTCACATTGTTATCTGATTCTATGATCGTATTCCGTTTGCATTGTTCAATGGCTGTTCTGTTCTGACTGGGTCTGTGCTGTTACATATCCAATGATCTGCCTCCCGTCTCAGCAAGAAAAGTGGACTGTAAACAAAATGAAACAAATAATTAAAAGAATTCATGTGTGATGCTCAGGTTTCGTTATTTTCTGTTCACTTTAAGTTACTGTTTCCTTCTGCGGTTTTTGTAATTGCAGGCTCTGCTATGACTTTTCAAGCAGGAGTGAGGGAAGAGGTGGTCTTTTTTTTCTCACTAAACAAGTCATCCCATCCTGGTGTCAACTGGGAGGGGGAAAACAGCCCAGAAGAAGGGCCCTACTGCACCCCAGATTTGCCCCACCCAAAAGAGGAAGGGACCCTTGCCACATTTGGCTTGTCTGCACATCTCCGTTGCTGTATGGGATTTGGCTGGGCGCTTCCCTCCCCGTTCCACACTGTTCTTTCCCAGCTGGCCCACAGCTTGGCAGCATTGTACACCTCCTTACCTTTCTGACATAGGGCTCAGCCAGGCCACGTGCCTCCTTCCCACAGGGCACAGGCCACAGACTTCCTTTCCAACCCTGAAGAAAGTCATACACCTTGCCAGGGGCTTGGCCAGGCCACACACCAACTCCTTCACTCCACAAAGGGTGAGGGCCAGTGGTTTGGTGCCGCACTGGCTGCCACCTGCCCTGCACAGGATGAGTGCTGTTCCTTGCTCGGGGATGGGGTGGCCCCAGTGGTGGGTGGCGGCACCCCACAGGTCATTGGCCCAGTGGGACTTTTCCCAGTGGCCTTATTGGCCAATCTGTCCTTGATCCCCACCACTCCTTTCTTCAACAAGAAAAGAGCTGGAGAGCAAACAGCTTTTCTCTCCATGCCCTTTTCTTCTTTTAAAAACACCCTACATTTGCACAAGAAAACAAACAATTCAAAATGAATTTGAATGGAAATGAATGGTCAGTCGTCTCTTCTGTCAAAAGCTATCCTATAGCTACCTCAGTGGCTAATGGTTCCTGTCTTAAGTAATCAAAAATAATAAAAGTGGAGTCTAACATAGTATAGTTTGTTGTTCTGCAAATCTGCTGCTCAGTTTTGGGACATACGAATCCTAATAAAAGTTGGGGTGACTCCAGGTCCCGGAAATGATGGTGTGGGCACTAAGTATCCCCCTTAATGGAGACTGCCAAATTTGGGTCACAAAGCCCCTACATTACAATTGAGTTGGCTGAGCCCGTCACTCCTGAAGGAGCTCAATAACCTTGAGTGAGGACCAAGGAACTTGTAGGATGCTCTAGTCTAGAGCACTGCTCAGTTCCCAGCAGAAATACTGGAGGGATTGCCTTGTGCAGGAGTTGCAGCTGTCCTGTCCAAGCCCAGAGTCTGGCCTTTGTGACACTCCCTTGAACTGAAGGACACAATGTTTATTTTCCCACCTTATTCCTGAGCTACTAGCAGAAGTGCTTATTCTAGAGGCTCACCATTCCAGCTCAAATTACTTGATTATGTGCCACATCCAGTCTGGTGAAATGGAAACCATCACTACCATGTCAACAAACACAAATGGGAAAGGTAGCAGTCAAGAGATAGAAGAAGAGGAAGAAGAAGAAGAAGAAGAAGAAGAGATTGGATTTATACCCCGCCCTTCACTACCCAAAGGTGTCTCAGAGCGGCTTACAAACTCCTTTCCCTTCCCCTCCCCACAACAAACACCCTGTGATGTGGGTGGGGCTGAGAGAACTCTGACACAAACTGCTCTTTTTCAAGGACAGCTGTGCCAGAGCTTGTGACTGACCCAAGGTCACATCAGCAGGTGCAAGTGGAGGAGTGGGGAATCAAACCCGGTTCTCCCAGATTAGAGTCCGCGCACTTAACCACTACACCAAACTGGCTCTTTCTTTTAATGGGTCTCCTCCTATGTTGATCATCAGACAACCCAGACTTCCCTTTCTTAATGTCCTCCTTCCAAAAGTTAACTACCTGTAAAGTTCTTCACCTTTGCCCATTCACTCAGTGCTGCCTGTGCTTTCCGATGCAGGGACAATTTCAAGCAGTTCCTCTCTGCCACATGACTA
>NW_015170024.1:5448-7253 GCF_001447785.1 Gekko japonicus | reverse complement strand
CCATAAAACTTGTGCAGTGAATTTGGGCCAGGCACTCTCTCAGTGGGTGCTTTCACACACACTAAACAACATGCTTTCAGTGCACTTTAGAACAGGATTTTACTGTGTGAAATGGCAAAATGTACTTGCAAATGGTCACTGAAGTAGATTGAAACTGCAGCATATGTGAAAGCGCCGCCCTCTCTCTCAGCCTCATCTACCAAACAGGGGTGTTGTGAGCATAAGATGGGAAAGGGGAGACTGATATGCACCGCTTGAAGCCCTTTAGAGGACAGGTGAGATAATAATGTATAACACAATTATTAATAATACAGTGTTTCCAAAGGAAAAAGGAAATTCTTTATTTGTAGGTGATGAACAACAGGCTGCATTTCAGAAACGGGCGCTTTCAGAAGTGCCCATGAAAATGGCTTGCATAGACAGAAAGGGACAGAAAGGCCAAAGTCAGGCAGCTTCATCAGAGGAGACGGTTTTTAAGCATCTCTGAGAACAGGAGGGAAGGAAGAAGATGGACAGAACTCTTGGGCACTCTCAGGTTTGGGGAGTGGTAGAGCATCTGCCTTGCATGCAGAAGGTTCCAGGTTCAATCCCCGGCACCTCCAGTTGAACGGACTAGGTAGGAGGTGATGTAAAAGACCTACACCTGAGGCTGAGACCCTGGGGAGCTTCCAGTCTGAGTAGACCATACTGACCTGGATGGACCAGTGGTCTTATTCAGTATATGGCAGCCTCATGGGAGGTCTGGTCATTTCACTGAGGCTTACAACAAGCCGCCTGTCAATCGGAAAGTTGTTGTTTGGGTTTTACGCCTCAGCTTGAGCTCGTCTTCGTCACAGGTGATGCTGAAGGATGCTTTTGAGCCTGCAATTTGTGCCATGTGCACATGCTGACAGTGTACGAAAGCACTGTTTTAAAATAAATATGCAGCATAGCCAGCGTTGATTTTATGTGCTCCGAAAACAAACTGCCGTCCACACAGTACCTGTTATCAGGATGACCTACGATGACACAAAACAGTGCAGAAGCTGTTGAGCTTACCGGAATTTCTTCCTCCGGCTGGATGTTATGAAATAAAAAAAAGGAGTGGGGTTGGGGGGGGGAGAAAGATGTTGCAGGCAGTGATTTTAAAGGTGTCCTCTCACTGAATGTCGGGGCAAGGACGTGTATACAGTTCTGAGCAAGAGAGAGAAAAAACGAATGGTGTTTATCCATTGGAATGACAAAGCAAAATTGACTTTCTTTGATCCATGTGACGTCAAGTGAGATTTCTTAACGCAGAAAGTAAAGGAATTCCTAGATAGTCACTGTATTAAGAGTTTTGGAGATAAATGTAAGGTGATGCAGAAAGGGTGAAGTCGAAGCCAAACTGGGTAGTTTTACCTTGTGTTGTGCGCATCTGAAAGTCTCATTTGTGAAAGAACTGCACTAGAATGGTGTAGTGGTCACAGTCAACGCTCCCTCTATGCTGTGGAGTCTTGTGAGCAAAAATTCCACTTTGCGAGCTACTGGCATGAAAGTTGTGAGTGAGTGATTTGGCTGCTGCATAAATTAGTTTGCTCTGGAGCCATCTCTTCCTGAGCTAAGACTTGTGGAGTCTTGTGAGCAAAAATTCCACTTTGCGAGCTACTGGCATGAAAGTTGTGAGTGAGTGATTTGGCTGCTGCATAAATTAGTTTGCTCTGGAGCCATCTCTTCCTGAGCTAAGACGACAATGTGTGAGCCGGAGGCTAAAGAACCGTGAGCTAACTCAGCTTAGAGGGAACACTGTCGGACTAGGATCTTGGAGATACCAGTTCAGATCTTCA
>NW_015170024.1:5195-5336 GCF_001447785.1 Gekko japonicus | reverse complement strand
AAGGAGAATGCGTTAAGCCGCTTTGGTCCCCATTGCAGAGAAAGGCAGGGCATAAATGAAGTTGACCAGAAAGTGACTCTCCTTCCTAAACTATTCCGGCAGCACTCACGAGTGATGCTCTGGAGACCAGGACACGTCGTT
>NW_015170024.1:2167-2292 GCF_001447785.1 Gekko japonicus | reverse complement strand
CAGTTCTCTCCAGGAAATCTCCCTGAGCTGTCCATGGTGCTGATCAATGAATCTGTTACCTGCTCGCTTCCTCAATCCTCCTCCCCAGCGGTGCACTATCTGCCTCCATTGCTAATTACCAGCAG
>NW_015170024.1:0-1850 GCF_001447785.1 Gekko japonicus | reverse complement strand
AGGAAGACAGCTGCTGTGAGCTAATGTTGCATAACAGGCAATTTTTTTAAAAAAAAATAACAACATCCCTCCTTTTCCCTCCCCTTTTAATTATGCATTTTTCACTAATACACAATGGATAGCCCTTCTGGAGAGTTAATCTACAACTACTGCCCAATGCTATTTCTTTTCATTTCATGACCCCTTTCCCTTGGGAGGTGCCTCCCATCCAGTTGGTGGCCAGGATGAGGCCTGCTAATTGTCAACCACCTAGCCACCTGCAGATCAATGGATAGGGGGGCGTATCAAAAAGGCAGTCAATGAATTTGCCAGTGCGGTGTAGTGGTTAGGGTGCTTGCCTAGGATCTGGGGGACCCAGGTTCAAATCCACACTCTGCCATAAAACTTGTGCAGTGAATTTGGGCCAGGCACTCTCTCAGTGGGTGCTTTCACACACACTAAACAACATACTTTCGATCTACTTTCAGTGCACTTTAGAACAGGATTTTACTGTGTGAAATGGCAAAATGTACTTGCAAATGGTCACTGAAGTAGATTGAAACTGCAGCATACGTGAAAGCGCCGCCCTCTCTCTCAGCCTCATCTACCAAACAGGGGTGTTGTGAGCATAAGATGGGAAAGGGGAGACTGATATGCACCGCTTGAAGCCCTTTAGAGGACAGGTGAGATAATAATGTATAACACAATTATTAATAATACAGTGTTTCCAAAGGAAAAAGGAAATTCTTTATTTGTAGGTGATGAACAACAGGCTGCATTTCAGAAACGGGCGCTTTCAGAAGTGCCCATGAAAATGTCTTGCATAGACAGAAAGGGACAGAAAGGCCAAAGTCAGGCAGCTTCATCAGAGGAGACGGTTTTTAAGCATCTCTGAGAACAGGAGGGAAGGAAGAAGATGGACAGAACTCTTGGGCACTCTCAGGTTTGGGGAGTGGTAGAGCATCTGCCTTGCATGCAGAAGGTTCCAGGTTCAATCCCCGGCACCTCCAGTTGAACGGACTAGGTAGGAGGTGATGTAAAAGACCTACACCTGAGGCTGAGACCCTGGGGAGCTTCCAGTCTGAGTAGACCATACTGACCTGGATGGACCAGTGGTCTGATTCAGTATATGGCAGCTTCATGTGAGCTCTGGTCATTTCACTGAGGCTTACAACAAGCCGCCTGTCAATCGGAAAGTTGTCGTTTGGGTTTTACGCCTCAGCTTGAGCTCGTCTTCGTCACAGGTGATGCTGAAGGATGCTTTTGAGCCTGCAATTTGTGCCATGTGCACATGCTGACAGTGTACGAAAGCACTGTTTTAAAATAAATATGCAGCATAGCCAGCGTTGATTTTATGTGCTCCAAAAACAAACTGCCGTCCACACAGTACCTGTTATCAGGATGACCTACGATGACACAAAACAGTGCAGAAGCTGTTGAGCTTACCGGAATTTCTTCCTCCGGCTGGATGTTATGAAATAAAAAAAAGGAGTGGGGTTGGGGGGGGGAGAAAGATGTTGCAGGCAGTGATTTTAAAGGTGTCCTCTCACTGAATGTCGGGGCAAGGACGTGTATACAGTTCTGAGCAAGAGAGAGAAAAAACGAATGGTGTTTATCCATTGGAATGACAAAGCAAAATTGACTTTCTTTGATCCATGTAATGTCAAGTGAGATTTCTTAATGCAGAAAGTAAAGGAATTCCTAGATAGTCACTGTATTAAGAGTTTTGGAGATAAATGTAAGGTGATGCAGAAAGGGTGAAGTCGAAGCCAAACTGGGTAGTTTTACCTTGTGTTGTGCGCATCTGAAAGTCTCATTTGTGAAAGAACTGCACTAGAATGGTGTAGTGGTCACAGTCAACGCTCCCTCTA
>NW_015170023.1:3250-7242 GCF_001447785.1 Gekko japonicus | reverse complement strand
GAATTCCAATGTCTTGTTTGGCCCTCAAGGTTCTGACATGACTCTACATTTTGGTCAGAAAGATTTTACTTACTTATTTATTTAATTTATACTCCATCATTCTACCAATAGGGACTTAAAGTGACTTAAATCATTCTCCTCTTCTTTATTTTATCCTCACAACAACCGTGTGATGTGGATTAGATCGAGAATGTGTGACAGGTCCAAGATCACCCAGCAAGTTCCCATGGCAGAGTGGAGATTCAAACCTGGGTCTTCCGGACCCTAGTCTGACACTCTAACCACTAGTCCTTTCCCTGGTGACTGACTCCAGGAGTGAAGTCTCCAAATCAGGGCTTCCTTAGAGTAAAAGGTAAAGGCTCCCTTGCTCGAAAGCCAGTCGAATCCAACTCTAGGGTTGTGGTGCTCATCTCCGTTTCAAAGCCGAAGAGCCAGTGCTGTCCGAAGACATTTCCGTGGTCATGTGGCCGGCATGACTAAACACCAAGGCGCACGGAACGCAGTTACCTTCCCACTGTAGTGGTACCTATTTATCTACTTGCAATTTCTTGCTTTCGAACTCACTCCGTGATGCGGCACACTCGGGTCTTTCCTTAGAGTAAGAGGCAATTTTGTAGGGCAACTGTGTCCCCTCTCCAGATGCTGCCTTCTGTCACATTCTATGGTGCCAGAAAACAATACAGGGAAAGAAATACAATAGGGAATAAGTGCGGACAATTCAAATTGAAGGCATACTGGAAGTGAAATATTCATGACATTTTGTCCATGGAAAGCCGAATAGAGAGAAGTCTCCCACCAAATGGAACCTTTTGTTATTGAAGACCCATATCCTGCTCATCCTTTGGGAAGCGCAGAGTGGCTCTCCTGTTCATAATCCTATTCCTGTGTAGAGTTACTCCAGTCTAAGTCTACTGAACTCAACAGACTTAAAGTGGAGGAAGTCTCCATAGGATTGCATTGTCACTCTCTCATCTGCACCCCGTCCCCAGCTAGGATGAGACCTACAGTCCTCCTTGGCATTAGCAGTGTAACTGCACACATTATGCTTTCAGACTGCACACAGTATGCTTTCTCCTTCTCATGCCAAATTGGAGCAGTTCATACCCTTTTTAATTTTTTTGCTTGCGTGGCAGAGAATGGCACTGTTGATGGCTAGAATCAAGATAATATATATCATACTTTAAGGGGAAGGGGGGAGGAGGCAGAGAGGCTGTTCCAAACAAATTCACAACAAAACTTACTGCTGCAGAGGCAATTTGTTAACCTCTTACTTATAAATTAAGCCCTGATTTGAAAATTAAGGCATTGTAATTTAATATTAACCCATATGTCATAAAGTAATGAGACAAACTGCAGGGGAAATTGCATTCCATATTGCAAAATATCCTTGTTATTTATAATGACCAGGATTACAAGTTATGCCAACGTTGATGGATCATACTTTAAAAATCTTGATAGCTCATTCATTTCTTTAATTGTGTTTATTACAAATTAAATAAGTTGTGCACACCCTTGATCTAGAAAGAGACAAAATTAATTTGCAAATCAATATGAATCTGCCATCAGACTAGCCTCTTTCCCACTGGTAGTTACTTGAGCATAACATTTAGTGTGCAAATAATTTCATAATATGGTATATTGTATGATATTTAAATGAAAGTGTGTTTATTTTGGGGAGTAAATACAAAGCCCTTCATGGGATTGGTCCCTCATACCTGCAGGACCACCTCTCTCTCTTTATGCTCCACCACAACAGGTTCAGTCATCACATCAGGGCCTTTGGCAGTTACCATTCTGCAAACTGGCAAAATTGATAACTGCCTATACTTGTGCAGTCTGTGTTATGGCCCCCACTTTATAGAATGGCCTCCCTGATGAGGAAAGGAAGTCTCCCACACTCCTAGCTTTCTACAAACTATGCAAAATTGAATTATTTATGTGAGCTTTTAAAACAGGTTAAATAGGACTGTTGTGTAAGGAAACAGTCAGAAAGTTGCACTGGCAAAGAGACAGGTACTGTGGCCTACACTACTGTATTGCTACCTATCACTGCACTTTAAAATCTTGTAAGTGCTGTGTAAACAGGTAAAGGACTGTGAAGGGTTAATTCCTCACAGAGCCAGAGAGGCTTGAGTGATACCCTGACCCAAGAAATCTGATTGGTTACCATCAGTTGAGCAGAGAAAGACTTGAGAGCGGAATGCTGAGGAGGGCAGTCTGAATTCAGCCCTAACTAAGAAGAGTCTAATACTGACAGAGTCTGAGTCTAACCCTGACTGAGAAGGGTTTCGTACTGGCTGGGGTTGTGTTTAGCCGTGACTGAGAGCAATTTAACACAGACAGAGTACTGGGAAGGTTGGCAGGAGGAGTGGGTAGTTAAGTGAAGACTCCCATTCAGTCCAGAAAAGGGGATAGATCTTCTAGTGAAAGAAGAATTTCCTCACCCAGTCACAACAGGGAGATAGCTCTGAAGAGTGGAGAGATCCCTGGTCTGGTGTGTTAAATCCTGAAAAGTCAGTAAAAAAACCTCAAGAAGAGTACTGGTGTGTTAGTGAATGAATTTGGATACTAGACAGAGTACCCCTGTCTTCTGGAAAGCAAAAGAGTCAAATATACTCAAGAAGGTATACTGGAGTGTTTAGTAAAAACTGAAACAAAAGCCTTTCATTTTAAAGGTGCTAAGTCACTGTGAAAAGCTTAAGAAACTCTCAGTTGCTTGAAACCTATGAACTGTAAACTGTGCCTCAGAATTTACCTCAGAAATTTTACCCCTGATTTCACCTGACCTTTCCCCTCTATGTTCAATAAAATATTTTGTTATTTTTGAACTTTAAAAAGCCTTGAGTGTCATTTCAGTGGTTTAAGTTAAAGGGGGATCTCAACCCTTCCCTTGGGTTCCTGGGCTGAGCCAGCAGCAAAATTTCATACTGTGACAGGCAATGTTCCCTCTAAGCTCCACAATGGTCCTTTCTGCACTTGGATCTCATCCCTGGTTTTATCAGAGTTCAACTCACAACACAATATCCCTGGTTATAACAGCATCTGTTTATCCCAGAACAGGTGTGGGACAAAACTGGGGTGACCTCAATGTAATGCGGAAACAAAAAATACCCCGAGATAATTACAGGGGTGAATTCGAGTGTAGTGTAGAATGTAAGTTCGGGGACAGGGTTGAACCAGGATTTAAGGTCTAGTGCAGAAAGGACCAGTGTTGTGAGCAAAAATTCTACCTCGTGAGCAAAAAGCCCTAGTAGCATTAAAAGCATTAAAATTGTGAATGAGTCTACATTTGACAATCACATAAATTATTTTCTTAGAACATTATTTCCATAACCTTGTAAAAAAATCTAAAAATGAATTCTTTTAAACTATGGTTGATATCAGACAGTCTATGTATTCCGTTGCAGGAACTGGCTACTAATGGGTTTTTTTCTGTCATTTCAGACAGACCCGTTTTAGTAACTGGTTACAATCACATAAATTATTTTCTTAGAACATTATTTCCATAACCTTGTAAAAAAATCTAAAAATGAATTCTTTTAAACTATGGTTGATATCAGACAGTCTATGTATTCTGTTGCAGGAACTGGCTACTAATGGGTTTTTTTCTGTCATTTCAGACAGACCCGTTTTAGTAACTGGTCCCTGACAGAATCATAGAGTTGGAAGGGGCCATACAGACCATCTAGTCCAACCCCCTGCCCAATGCAGAACCAGCCTAAAGCATCTCTGTGTCAGGACCCACAGCCAAACAACAAAGTACACACCTCCAGGAAGGTTTTACTTTTATTGAAAAGCCATAGATGCGATAACATGAACACTGTTAGGAATGGCGGGCTACCTATGCGCATAATAGGATATAGGGCATTTGTAAGAGCCCCTCCATAGCAATAACCAATTAGGTGGGCTCTCGCATGCGGGAGACTGCAAGACTCTCTAACGGCTGCAAAGCTGGGAACGGAGAAGCTCCCATGGACAATAGGCACCACAAT
>NW_015170023.1:0-371 GCF_001447785.1 Gekko japonicus | reverse complement strand
GGGCAAACGGCGCTGTGCTGCGAGGCAGCTCTAGTGAGAAATCGCCCAATGTCTCTTCGGATTGGCCTATTTGTAGCATTGGCCAATCTGGTCTCGCATTTCAGCATACTAGGGCTTCTAGGGAGCTGTAAGGCAAGCTACAATTGCCATTTTTGACACATTTTACCTCGCCCTCCACAACAGTCACATGCTGCCTTGCTTGTACAGAACAAGTTCAAAACCTCTGAGCAGTGAAAGCAGGAAGCAAAATCAGTTTATATCCTGTGAATCAGCATTTTGTTATCTTGGTCTCCACTGGCTTTTTCAACAGTGCAGACCTAAGCAGTGTTACACACTTCTAAGTTCATTAAAGTCAATGGGTTTAGAAGGGT
>NW_015170022.1:7029-7246 GCF_001447785.1 Gekko japonicus | reverse complement strand
ACAGTCACCTCCAGGTTAGACTAATGTAATTCTCTCTATGAGAATTGAAAAAAAAACTGTAGACAAACACAACTCTTTCAAGAATTTCTTTAAATCTGAAAGATTCTGGCAACGATTAACATGCTATAATGTGTTTTATGATAATAGTTTATTAAGGAGTTCAGTGTTTTCACTTTGCTCGCTTTGGTTGCCATAGTTATCATGGGGACGAATTCCT
>NW_015170022.1:0-7017 GCF_001447785.1 Gekko japonicus | reverse complement strand
GAATGAGAGAATGGGACTTTTGCTTTTAGAAGTCATAGCTTTCCTCACAAGTTGTGCCTCCTTTCTCTCCTTTTCATTTCCCAGGGGAAGGTGTCCTTGAAAGTTCTTCTGTGCCAGCTTGAGCTGCAGATAACCAAGACATATATCTTTCCCTTGGTCGAGATGGCAACATTAGGCGTGGTATGAGTGTGACGTATGCCTGGGGGAAGGAAGGGGCTTTTGTTCGAATTATCTGTATTAAGCTTGTACCCACCAAAAGTCTTCCGTTCTAACACAGTGACTTTCTGGATATTGCATACATCTCAATAAACTTATCACTGCCAAGAGAGTTGTTGAGTGTAACTGGACTGGGGGTCTGACAGCTTAATATCAAACCAAATTCTTGTTTCTATTTAGAGCTCTTCCGGGTTAATATAAACAAAAGACACTTTAATGATTGGCAAAACACCATAACAAGTTTCCTATGGAACAGCAAGAAATCGAGAATAAATCATAACATCCTACACAGACTGTCGACCTTAGGGGGGATAGACTTCCCCCACTTTTCTCATACTACCAAGCTACTGTACTGTCTCAGATAACTCAAGTGCTGTATAATGATCTACATAACCCCTGGATGCAGATAGAAAACACATATTTAAAACCCTACAGTCTACAAAAAATATTCTGGATCCCACTACATTGCAGACTGAAAGTTAGTAAAAATAACACATTGCTGCTGATGTCACTTAGGACTTGGGATCAGAGGAAGAAACTCCTTCCCCCGGGGATATCACCACTAGCAACCTACATGAACCAGGAATAGTTCCCACAGGGTATGCTACCCAAGGCATTTGAAAACTGGAAAAAGGCAGGAATAGGTTGTCTTTGGGACTTGATGCAGAAGGGGAAAATACAAGACAAAATCACTTTGACAAAAATTAGGAGAAAATAGCCCCTGGTTTCAATATCTACAGTTACAAGATTTAATAGAACAGCTCGGTGAATCAGGAATATTTAACGGAATCTCAGAAGTTTGGAGTAAATAATCTTAAACTATCAAAAAACACCAAAAGGAGTGCTCTCAAAAATATACAAAATAATACGAGGAGGATAATACAAACAAACTCAAGTACCAGAATAGATGGTAAGAGGAACTAAATCTGAACATGCAGGGACCTGATTTGGAAAAAATATGGGCATCCCCTGAGAATAAATCTCCAATATATAACATCAGACTACGCTTTTTTAAACTGACAACACAATGGTACATTACACCACAACAACTACACAAAATGAATCCAACCATACATTCAACCTGCTGGAAAAATTGTGGAAAGGTAGGGACCTACCTGCATTGCTGGTGGGATTGCCAAGAAATACAGAAATTCTGGAAAGCAGTAATAACACAGATAAACACAATCACACGACAGATGATACCATACAGACCAGAGGTGGCCCTCCTGGACTTATGGAACGGCAACGCATCTAGTGACATCAGAGAACTCACCTCAACATTACTTGCTACAGCTAGACTGACCATAGCAGTGGCTTGGAAATCACCTACACCTCCAACTTATGGCAAGAAAAGATCTGGGATCAATTCATAATGGCGAAAATTACAGATTCACTAAATAGATTAAACGACAGGAATGTGCCAGCCTACTGTAAATTTGTTCAGATATGGGCGCCGGTTCTAGAGTACATGGCAACAAATGATATACTCCCAGCAAGGCAAATATATCATAAATGGTTATACTTATAGACTACCCACACTACAGAAAACATTAGAACAAATGAATGAAAAGACTCCAAACTCACAAGACATCTCAAAGAAATAGTCCCTTCTAAATGACAAATCTGTGTGCTTGATGTTGCGTCGTTCCTAATAAGTTAGGCTATGATTTACGGTTAAGTCAATGTCATAATGTAACGTAACATAGATAGATGTAACAAATATAATGCTTCTGTTGCTTACTGTAAAACTGTTAAAAACTTAATAAAAACAATTTTAAAAAAACATGATGGTAGACCTACCCATTGTGATCCTAGGACAGAGCTTCTGTCCCAATAATACACTTCCTTGTGTTTGTTTTCTACCTGTAGTTCTGTCCTAATTAAATCACCCCCCCCCCCCGAACTCCTAACAAATTTGCCCCGGGAGGACTGAAAATAGTCCAGAAGAAGTGGACTGTTAACAGGAGTTGACTGTCAGTTAAGGAAACGGGGGGGGCTACTCAAGCTGGAGAGGTCATCTTAAAGCATCAAGTAGAAGGATTTTAGGAGCTGCGGTGGCTCAAGTGGTTAAGACGCTGAACTGCAGGCTGTGGAAGGTCGGGAGTTCAGCAGTTCGAGACCCGAGTGTGCCGCATGACGGAGTGAGCTACCATCTCTAGTTCCAGCTCCTGCCAACCTAGCAGTTCGAAAGCAAGAAATTGCAAGTAGATGAATAGGTACCACTTTGGTGGGAAGGGAACAGCGTTCCGTGCGCCTTGGTGTTTAGTCATGCCGGCCACATGACCACGGAAACATCTTCGGACAGCCCTGGTTCTTCGGCTTTGAAACGGAGATGAGTACTGCAACCCTAGAGTCGGACTCGACTGGCTTTCGAACAAGGGAACCTTTACCTTTACCTAGAAGGATTTTGGGGTGAGGAGCAGGACTTCAAAACTGAAACATGATTCCCCTAAAGCTCCTCACAGCACCCCACCTTGTGTCCCCTGATTACCCAATTACTCAATGTTTTACAGTTCTCAGCTCAGTATGCAAAGAATGGGTTTCCTAGAAAAACTGTCAAGAAGAAGAAGAGAAGAGATTGGATTTATTCCCTGCCCTTCCTCCTCCCTTTCCCCCAATTTTAAGCGTCAATTTCCCACTGCTTGCTGCGCAGCCGTATTTTGACCCACAGTTTCACATGATCTCCCCTGCATCTTCTAGATCCTGTTTTTTGAGGATCGGAAAGATGCGGGGGAAATCGGGGGAAACTGCAGGTCAAAATGCAGCCGCGCAGCAAGTAGTGGGAAATTGACTAGTACAATTGGGGGAAGGGAAGAGAGAGGGCGGAGCAGCGGCTTGTGGGAAATCTGTCTTGGTTAATCTTTAAGGTGTTACTGGATGCTTGCCATGCAACAGTCACCTCCAGGTTAGACTACTGTAATTCGCTCTATGCAGAAACTCCAGCTGGTCCCAGAACATGGTGGCGCAGGTCCTTACTGGAACATATTCAACTAGTGCTATGCCAGCTGCACTGGCTCCAGGTGGAGTACCCAGATTAGGTTCAAGGTTTTGGCACCCCACCCTCCTCAGGCTCCACCCCCAGTTCTCCAGATATTTCCCAACCCAGAGTATGCAACTGTAGAAGGAACTTATTTCAAGAAGGAGGAGGAGCTGGTTTTATACCCCACCCTACTGTGCGACTGAACAACAACAACATTAACCTTTAAGATCTCAAACAGACTGGGACCCATGTATCTTTGGGACTGCCTTTCCTGGTTATACCCCCGAAGAACACTGCACTCTGCAGAGAAGAACCTGCTGGTGACCCCCGGCCTGTCAGATATCCAGCTGTCCTCAAGCAGAGCCAGGGCCTTTTCCGCCCTGGGTCTGACCTGGTGAAACTCTCTGCTGAATAACATCCATGCGCTTCAAGACATAGTGCAGTTCTGCAGAGCCTGTAAGGCAGAGATGTTCCATCAGGCATTTGGTTGCGGATAGTGACAGTTTCCATCTTGCCTGGCACCCTGTTTCTGGTCTAGTAAATGCAAGTGGAGGAGTGCCCTGGCCCATTAACTCATTAGCACCTTCATGTGAGTTCCTGGCTGCTGTTAAAACTCAGGGCTCAAGGATCTCCGCCCTCTTGAACGTGCTTCTTTTCGTGGGCTAGCCAGCTCCTGACGTCTTTGATCCCTAAGCCTACTTACAGGTGGGGGAAATGCAGGTGGTGAGCTGCTTATGGCCTGCTCAATCCCAGGTGCAAACCGTCCTGTAGTTGACTCAGATTGCTGTGTATCCTCCTCAGTACTTACAGTAGGTGCAGATCCTGATGCTTCTTCAGCTCTTAAAGGCACTGAATCCTCCCCTCTTAGGCTGTCAGGAGTTGGCTCTGGGGCTGAGTCAAGGGCAGGCATGACAGCCCTTCACTATCCGAAGGAGTCTTGGAGCAGCTTGCAATCACCTTCCCTTCCTCTTCACACAACAGACACCCTGTGAGGTAGGTGGGGTTGAACGCGTTCTGTTAGAACTGTGACAGACCCAAGACCACCCAGCTGACTTTATGTAGAGGAGAAGTGGGGAATCTGACCCGGTTCTCCAGATTAGAGTCTGCCGCTCTTAACCCCTATGCCAAGCCGGCTCAAAAGTCTTCACTCGAAACGGTGGTAGATCTTTTCTCGCCTCCTTGCCCCAATATGCTCTAGTCTTTGGAAACCAACCTTTGCCCTCCAAAGGACAAGTGGAATTAAAGATTTGCTGTAGAATATGAAGCGATAACAGAAAAAAGATTTTGGATTACTTATCCATGCCAGATATGTTCTCTATTCTGGCTCAGCAAATTTTAGTTCTTTCTCTCATGTAATTGGTTTGCCCCCAGAGTTTTATAATACCCAATCAGTATTCATTTGACTTTTCCCTTAAACAAACAAACAAATCCTCAACCCCCTAATTCCAAGTTCCAAACATAAGCGAGGCACTGTTTAATCATTATATACAGTACAATTCATACTAATTTATCATCAGTTTTCTCTCCAATTATATTCTCAAATGAGTCACGATGCTTACAAATACGAAAAGATTGGCGGTGCCGGGAATTGCTGCGGCCATTCATCTCTTTTTTCTGTCCATCATGGACAATTGTATAGTTGCAACCATAAAATGTTGAAGAATCTATATAGTAACATCACATCATTCAATTACAAGGTCTGCAATCTCTCTTTTCCAAGCCTGGCAATTTGGCTATTTCTTTAGGTTTTAATAGCCATCAAGGGAAATATTTGCTTTACACTAACAAATGATTGATTTGTGCCAGCTGCAGCTGCATGCCATCACAGGGAGGATTTGAGGGGGGAGAGAAGGCAGGGCTGCCAGGCAGAGCGTGCCAACTGGTGGGAGGGTTGTGAGGGGGAACAGTGTTCCAGGAGAAAAAATGAAACAAAAAATAAGGCCTTGGCTGCTTTCCGGAAGTTCTGACCCTAGAGTGCCTGCCAATTTTTACAACTAACCAGAAGTGACGAGGGACGTTGTAGCAATTGCCAGAAACTCTATGATAATCTTACCATAGTGCTTCTGGCTTTTACTAGAGCTATCCTTGTCATTTCTGGGTAGCTTTGGTAATCATCAGGATCTCTATGATCAGAACTTCCTGTAAACAGACAAGGCCTGATTTTTATTTTTAATTTTTCCCCTCTTTGGCCCCAGTTTCCACCAGCCAATCAGCCAAGCGTCAGCTGGCGAGGACTAAAAATTTTATTTGGGTTAATTTATAAAATTGTGCTTTTCTGCATGATTGGGGAGTTCCCCAAGTATATGGAAAGCCCTACCTTGCCTGTGAGTGGCATGGTTGCGCAGTTAAGTGGCCTGTCAGCTTACAATTAGAATGTTCTCCATCATCCTACTTTTTCATTTTTTGAAGGTTTTTCTTAAAATTGTATTAGGTACGCACATTATACAGGTTTCAGACAAATGTATATGTACATGTGTTATATGTATTGCTATATCATGGGGAGTTATGAATTTGTTGACCTTTCCTTCTTGTATTGTGTTGTTATTGTAACATGATCCCTTAAGGAAAAAGCCTTTGCTTTCATTTCACTTTTCAATTGTTATATAGGTTGCTGGCTGTGGCTGGTTATGGCTTTGCTTCTGTTCTAATAAAGTTCTGTTTTAGTCTCCAGTGATGTGGCATTATTACACTGGCGACGAGGATAAAACTACAATAACCATGGCAATGTACAGCCCTGTACCAGAATTTGATGGAAAAGTTGTTGGAGAAATAGGCAAAAATACTTAGATATTCAGAGTTTGCAATGGATTTTTGCTTCACTGGAGAGGAGGCATTTCTTTCTGAGTAAAAATCTTTAGCTCTAAGGGAAAAGGGTTCACAGGAAAGCTACAAAATAAAAGAGATACCTAGAACTACATCTTTACAGCTACAAACAGACAGACCACATGGTCACACGACAATGGAGATTCTTCTTTCTTCTTGACCCCTAGAAGGAAGTCACCTGATTGCATTAACCAATCAATGTTACAAAACAGACTTCAGTTTTCCCGGGCTACCTTTCCATTGGCTCTGTGCCAGGTTTTCTTCCGGGTCAGGCAAACAATAGCTCACAAGGCAATCAACGGATTAACCCTATAATGACTGAATCTTAGACCTTACAACTCACATATTTCCAACAGAAGTAAGTGGTCTGAGTACGTTGAGAGGCTGGAATGTTTCTTTAAAGCAAACAAGATTGAAGATGCAGCCCAGCAGAAATCTCTACTTCAGACTTGAGCAAAAGACATATACTCTCATAAGAAAACTTGTGGCACCCAAAAAGCCAGGTGTGAAAACTGAAAGAGTTGTGTACTCTGGTACAACAACATGTAAACCTGCAGTTGCCCTGGCCTGGATAGCCCAGGCAAACCCAACCTCATCAGATCACAAAAGCTAAGCAGGGCCAACCCTGGCAAATATTTGGATGGGAGACCTCCAAGGAATACCAGGGCCAGGAGGCAGAGGCAGGCTATTGAGCCACTCCTCTGAACATCCTCCCTGCCCCAGTAGGAGTCACCAGAGGTCACCATGACTTCCACGCATGGGCACACACGTACACACACAAAATGCAAAAATACCCTCCCCCCAAGAAACATGTAAAAGTTTACATTTCATAGTTTCTGAATCTGTGGCTGAGCTCCATTATTTGGCTGAATTCTGTGACTTTTGCGCTTCCCTGGACTGGATGCAACATGACAGTCTTGTTGTAGGTGTACTTGACCAGGCAATAAAATAATGTCTGGGGGGGGGGGAGAGAGACCTTGAGTTTAAAACAGCAGTGG